>NC_051160.1:127822154-128058983 GCF_013339745.2 Dermacentor silvarum
AGGCATAATTTACAAATGAACATCGGCGTACGTCAACATAGTCAGGGCGAAAACGCTTCGGCCTCGCCGATTGGTCGTAGACTGATTGTCGTCGCCTCCGAAAAAAAAAATAGCATCGCCTGATGCAAGCCAATGTGAACATGGGTAAGGCAAGATAGAAGAGGGGGGGGGGGGGGGGGTCGTGGGTGAGGTGAAGCCCTTTTTAAAAATTGTGTAGTCCAGAGCACGGTGTAAAAAGGAAGGTGGTCCGACGGCGGCGCGAGGCGCGGCCACTTAGTGTGACTCTACGGACGCCGCTGCCGCAAGGGGCAGCACCTGTTCTGGGGGCCACTTTTTCGCTCGCTTTGCTGGAGCTTTCATGGGCACGCGCGGCAGAAGTGCTTTATTTGGATTATTATACGTCGTTCGCCTGCTTAAAACGACTCTACTTGGTTGGAGGAATGTCCCTTTATATTTCTGCTGACATTCCGATTGAGCAGACGACGCGTCTCTCTCGTGTTCGAAATGACGGTATTTTGACTGTAAGTGGCATGAAACCTTCTACCTGCTCAGGATTTGGCGTCTAAATAACGAAAAATTGCATATCTTTGGGTCATCATCATCATCATCAGCCTATATTTTTAGTCCACTGCAGGACGAAGCCCTCTCCCTGCGATCTCCAATTACCCCTGTCTTGCGCTAGCGTATTCCCACTTGCGCCTGCAAATTTCCTAACTTCACCATCCCAGCTGGTTTTCTGCCGACCTCGACTGCGCTTCCCTTCTTTGGTATCCATTCTGTAACCCTAATGGTCCACCGGTTATCCATCCTATGCCTGCCCAGCTCCATTTCTTCCGCTTAATGTCAACTAGACTATCGGCTATCCCCGTTTGTTCTCTGATCCACACCGCTCTCTTCCTGTCTCTTAACGTTAGTCCTAAGATTTTTCGTTCCATCGCTCTTTGTGCGGTCCTTAACTTGTTCTCGAGCTTCTTTGTTAACCTCCAAGTTTCTGCCCCATATGTTAGCACCGGTAGGATGCAATGATTGTACACTTTTCTTTTCAACGACAGTGGTAAGCTCCCAGTCAGGATTTGGTAATGCCTGCCGTATGCACTCCAACCCAATTTTATTCTTCTGTATATTTCTTTCTCGTGATCAGGGTCCCCTGTGAGTAATTATCCTAGATAAACGTACTCCTTTACAGACTCTAGAGGCTGACTGGCGATGCTGCATTCTTGTTCCCTTGCCAGGCTATTGAACATTATCTTTGTCTTCTGCATATTCATCTTCAACCCAATTCTTACACTTTCTCGATTAAGGTCCTCAATCATTTGTTGTAATTCGTCTCCATTGTTGCGTCTCCAATGTCATCTGCAAACCGAAGGTATCTTTGGGTATGGGTGTTTAAATGCTGACGGAGGTCGTAAATTATCCACTGTGGTGCCGCTTCTATAAGGCCTTCTGAACACGTGCTGCCCCTAGCGGCGGCACTCACTTCCGGTCACACGAAGTGGCCGCTCTCTCGCTCCAGCGCGGGCGCGCCGTCGGAACACCTATCTTCTTACACCGTGGTCCAGAGTGACTGTTGTCGGTAGGGTGGGTATTCTGTAAGTGTCCGCCAAGTAAACTGTCTATTTTGGCCGCCGAGGATTGACCCGAGCTGTACAAGGGAAAAGGAGGCAGTCTGAGGACGCTTGCTTTGTCGCTATTGCGCGTACCCCATTACAGCCGATCAGGACTTCAGCTGCAGGCGAATTGAAAAGTCCACAAGGTGGACACGGTTTATTTGCTGGCGTTCGTGAATTTCTTCCATGCTCCGCGTCAAGAAATTTGCAGAGCTGGTGTACTTGGACGTTATATATGCAGAACTGGTTGAGCACGTGCATCTGTTTATGTGGTGTTGGTACAAGGGCACCGAACGAAACCTGAATGGTACCCGAGCCGCCATTTTGGGCGGAAGTGAACCTGAACACGAACCGATATCTTTAAACGTGCCTGAACCCAAACCGAACCTGAACCGATAAAAATGTTAACGTTCTCGGTTCCGCGCGAAACATTTCAAGCATATCAGATGACTATGAGTGTCCAATAGTCTGCACGATTCTTCTAATAACTACTTCATCAATCGGCGCACCCAACTAGCAGATTTTTACAACTCACTAGTTGTGTGCGACAATACGGATAGACGACCGGTATGCGCTGCTAACTACAGCCGCTTCAGCAGAGACAGACGCACTTCTAAATTCGGCCACACCAGTTGTGTACTGCGGCCAAAAATTTGTTTCAGGAGCTCCGCAAACTCACCATTTCCGGTAAAGCTCCCAATTCAACAGTTAGGTCAGTTCGTTAATATTGCCACCTAGTAGTGACGGCGAAGAAAACAGTCGTAAAACTGTATATGACGAAACTGCATCTTTATTGGGCGAGCCTGTGCCCACAAAAGCAAGCTACACTAGCAGAACGACGATAGCGGCGAACACAGTCGGCGATCGTCGAAATCTGATCAGCGGCGAAACGCGTCGGCTTTTATACATGAGTCATCGAATGTTCCACAGTAATCCCTGGTGCCTGCGTGTCTTCCAGAAAGTACTAGACCATTCGCGTCGCTCATACAATCAGATTACATAAGCGTCGGTGACAACAGACAACGGATAGAAGCATCGATAACGTTCGAGAAACTTCCGATACATGCATTCGTCCTGCGCCTAGCGATAACGTGCAACATTTGTTAGCCGGTGAAAAGCGGCAACCGGTGAAAGATAAACAAGAACAAGTGTCAATATATAATTCGATAAACCGTAATACACGCACGCCAGAATACACAGAAAGCGGGAAGTACCTTGTCCTCGAGGAGATAAAATCGAAAAATCAACGTGTTCAGCTGTAACTATTGTAACTATAACACTGAGGTCGGTAATCAATGCCTTCACCTCACTCCGTGCAAGCAGTGGCTTGTACCCCAGGTAAGCCAGAGGCTCCAAGCAGTCAGCAAAGTGAAGCGAAGAGTACATACATTCTTTGCAATCACGCATACAATGTACAGAAGTACGTTTCAATGAAGAACAAGCACAAAACAGTCATCCGAACCACATATTTGATAAGGCACTCGTCATAACAATGCAAAGCACGTAGCGCTCCCCGCATACGTTTGCCAATAAAGATTACTGTTGCGCAAGTCGCCTCGCCGACGGCTGCTTGCGACGTGGGGAGGGGCGTCCCTAGCCTTTCGTAAAGAAAATAACCAGCCTAGCAACTGATTTTATTGTTGCTGCACCGCTAAGGGCGGCGGCGTGCTGTAAAAATGACCATTACTCTAAATTATCATTACTACGATCACTCTAAAGCAATAAAGCATTGCATGGCCCCCTGAGCAGTTGCAGTGGTGGTTTTCAACTGCTTCCGCAGTGCAGGGACGGCGAGTCAATATTTTTGTACACCATAAGCCGACGCAAAATTCCGCACAACGTCAATGCGTCAGAAACATCGGACGGCAGATTCACCATTAATCACTCTTCTTCGTCGTTCAGGGACATGTACAATCTGTTTCACAATTAGGGGAAATCTCGGAGCGCATTACATCGCGATGCGGCGAGCGCTGGAGTCGGGCGCCGGAAGCAGCTCGCGCAGGCGCGGACGGTCGAGGCGCGTTATCTTGAACCGCGTTGACTTATAGGGACTTTACGTTGACTGCTACAGGGCCGCGCGCTGGCCGCATCGTCGGTAAGCGTGCGCCCTGTCAAGGGCAGTTCATCGTTACTGCGGTCACTGAGCCGATAATGTTAACAAAACGTTGTGCGCACATTTTTGTGTCTCTTTCTTGTCGCTGCGTATTACGGTAGCACACGCAGTGAAGAAATATGCGTGCACGCACTCAATACCTCGGCCTTTCGAAAGAACAAATGAAGCCTGCTGTCAAAAGAAGTGTGTACAACTCTATTTTTGCCAGTGAAGGCTCAGAGGTTGGCGTCGCACAACGTTTAGTTAACGCTATCGGCTCAGTGCCCGCAGTAACGATGAATTGCCCTTGACAGTAGCACGCGCCGCCGTAGCAGTCGACCCCGGTTCAACATAACGCGCCTCGACCGTCTGCGCCTGCGCGAGCTACTTCCGGCACCCGACTCCAGCGCTCGCCGCATCGCGATGCAATGCGCTCCGAGATTTCCCCTAAGTGCGAAACAGACTGTACACTCGGCCACAAAATATTGCGGGGGGCGCGAGCGCGTGGCCAAGCAGTCCTCCTCTCCTTCTAGCGGCACACCCCTGGTGTCGAGACCGACGCTTACGCGCATGGGCGTCCTTCCGTGACTGCAAGCGTGCATGTTTCCGCGCTTGTATCTTGCGTGCCGGCGATATCCGAGTGTAGCCGCGAGGTGCGCTGTGGTGACTTCGACAGCCAGCGCGGGTGCGACCACTTTTTGTCGAAAACCGACAGGGATCACTTTTTTTTTTTTTTGTCGCCTGTCATCTAAAGGCATACATATGGGCGAGAAGCCAGCGCAGTCTTGGCCAGCCCGTATACTAGGTTCATTATTCTGCCACGCTGTTCTGAGGGAGAACGTCCCGTTCTTAAGAAAAAAAAAAGAACTAAGATTGGCTACGTAAAGGCGCATCGTAGAAAAAATGAAATGGCTTGTTGCGTTTGCGACCGGGCGAGATATATCTGTGCTGGTGTTCCGACAAAAAGCGGCCGCAGCGGTGCGGGCTGTCGAAGTCACCACAGAGCCAATCGCAAAAGGTGCACCTCGCGGCTACACTCGGATATTGCCGGCGCGCAAGGAACAAGCGCGGAAACATGCACGCCTTCAGTCACGGAAGGACGCGCATGCGCGCAAGCGTCGGTCTCGACACCAGGGGTGCGTCGCTAGAAGGAGAGGAGGAGCGCTTCGCCACGCGCTCGCGCCCCCCGCAATATTTTGTGGCCGAGTGTACATCCTGATTTGCTTGCGAAGAACGAGCAATGTGAGCGAAATGGCAAATGTTGGCCTCTTTCTTTCCCATAGATGATAGACTAGACGATTTTAGTTGTAATTAGTGTAATACAAAGCGATTTCGCGATGTCTTCGAAGCTACAGTGGGGTGTGAAGAGGAGTTAGCGTTAGCGTTGGTTGTATATACGGAGCTGTGTTGGTCATGGACTCCTGTCTGGGAACCTCGTACAAAAGCGTGAGGAGTCAGTTCTTTCAGAGCCGAGCATTGTGTAGCCATCGTCTAAGTGTTAAAAATACCCCATTGCGCTACTCGGAGCCGGCACCGAAACCTCTTTCCCGAGTACGTAGCGAAGGGGTCGGTTTATCATTTTGTAGCCAAATTCAACATAGCAAATCCCGCATAGCGAAACCCCAACATAGCAAATCCCACCACCCCGCCAGCTTCACTGGACTTCCCTCTTCACAGGGTGAAAGGGCTCTGACTTTTTTGTGGCGATATATGGACACTCCAGGCGCATTTGTGCCGCATTTGTGGCGTCATGATATTGCGTAAGAAGTCTAAGGACGATAACATCGTCGCCGAGCGCCGTATGCTGCATGTGCGAGTGAAAGCGTGCGAGGGTAAGTCGACGATGGCGACTGAATCTCACGCGCACAAAGGAAAGCGGGGAGGAAGCGGGTGTCCTCCGTCGCGGGCAAGGCACCGGGGGAAGGGAGGGAGGAGGGGGGGGGGGGGCGTTCTACTACGGTGGCTGCTGCATATGGCGCGGCCGCGTGAGCCCTACTTTCAAAGTGATCTGCGATAACTACAGAGTTCGCGTTGAAGCGCAAGGCAGCACGAAGCTCAATTCGGTCGCTGCTACTGCCGCGCTTCCACACTCCACCGTTATCGCAACGAGTTTCCACGTTCGCTGCGATGCGTTCATGTTTGCTTGTGCGCGCGTGACGCCATGCTTGGTAATTTAGTTAGTAAACGAACGTTTGCAAGCTTATACGGCCGATAAAACTATCCTTGTTTCGTATAGCTGTCCACTAATTTGCTATAGCTATCAATGCTACGACTTTTTGGAAAAAGCCATCGCTATCCAAGGGGCGCGAATCGTGCTTCACGAAGTATACACGTAAAAAAAGGCGAAGCATGGAAACGCGCGACCGCGTTGTCGGCATCAGAAGACCCAGATATATGCTGCATCCGCAAGGTCACTTCGCCCTCCCCCTCCACCACACACACCTACACACACACACAGTAGCGCACGGACGGGGGGGGGGGGTTCTAACCTCCCCTGAAGACGAATTAATGCCCCCCCCCCCTCCCCACGCGTCCAGCCCCACCAGTCCAACGTGTACCTTCAGTGCTTCAGTCTGTTCATATTGTCAATACAATTGAGGAGGTGGCTCGAGGTCGAATTTTCCTGATTAACAAAAGCACTATATCATTGTCTTGTATTTATTCATTCACTCTTAAATTCAAGGAGGGCCAACCACGTGCTCGATGGCTTTGCGTTGAATTCTACTGAAGCAGCTCTAGGTGGAAAAAAAAAGATGCAATTTTCGCCTCTATGGGGTTGCCATGCAGTTGGACCCTGTTTCATACGCTGCGCCTTTGAGTACTGCAACTAAGATGCCAGTCGCGCAATCGTCTGCACACTCGCAAACTTGCGCACACCCCCCCCCCCCCCCCATACACACACATACAAATTCACACCCTCCCCCCCTTTGCAGAGATCCTGGGTGCACGACCGACACACACACACACACACATGCAGCAGCACGGGCGAGCGAATTGCCCTCCTGGTTGCCTCTCGCTTAAATACGAACTAGGCGCGCGAGAACACGCCGCAGACGAAGCCATCAGCTATCTCTGGTTACCTAGCCTTCGAACCCATCGCAGATTGCCTCCATGGTAGGGCGCAAGCGGCCGCGCTCAGCCGTCGCAGCCGGAATAGAAGAGATGATCACTAACCTGCCCCTCCCCCGTCTTCAAGCGCGGGCATGTCTTCCCGGTCCCCCCCCCCCCCTTGCGCACGCGAGAAGGCGCCGCCGCATCAAGCCACCATCTTTCTCGCCTCACCGCCGCAAGCTTTCCCTCGCCCGTACAGCATGCGGCGTGCGGCAGCGATGTTAACACAATTTGACTTCATAAAGAACATCACGGCGACGCCAACGGCATCAATTTGCCTGGTGTGTCCATATAATTGGTATCGCAATAAAATACAAGTACATTAAATATGTACTTAAAATTTGTACTAAAATCTGTACTAAAATATGTACTTAAAATCATCATTCAAAATGATGAAGAAATAGAACAGTTTTATGAAGATATTGAATTAGCAATGAGAAAGGAGCAAACTCAGTATACTGTAGTCATGGGCGACTTCAATGCAAAAGTGGGGGAAAAGCAGGTTGGTGAGCAAGCAATTGGCAACTACGGCACCGATTCTAGGAATGCAAGAGCAGAGATGTTGGTAGAATTCGCGGAAAGGAATAGGCTCCGAATAATGAATACCTTCTTCAGGAAGCGCAGCAACAGGAAGTGGACCTGGAAAAGCCCTAATGGAGAAACAAGGAATGAAATATATTTCATACTCTCTGCCGATCCAAGCATAGTGCAGGATGTAGAAGTGTTAGGTAAGGTAAAGTGCAGTGACCATAGCTTAGTGAGGTCCAGGATTTCTCTCAATTTGAAGAGAGAAAGAGTAAAATTAGTCAAGAGGAAACAGGCCAACCTAGAGCCAGTAAGGATAAAAGCAGACCAATTCAGGCTGGTGCTCGCAAACAAATATGCAGCTTTAGAACAGGAAGATAAAGACAACATAGAGGTAATGAATGAAACCGTAACTAGGTTCATCTCAGAAACAGCAATTGAAGTGGGAGGTAAGGCACCAAGGCAACCAGTAGGTAAGCTCTCCCAAGAAACAAAGGACCTAATAAAGAAACGACAAAAGATGAAAATGTCCAACTCAAGAGATCAGATAGAATTCGCTGAACTGTCAAAACTGATCAACAAGAAGAAAGTAAGGGATATTCGAAATTATAACGTGGGGAAGATTGAGGAAGCCGTAAAATATGGATGCAGCATTAAATCAGTAAGAAGAAAGCTTGGCATAGGACAAGGCAAGATGTATGCACTGAAAGATAAGCATGGTAATATCATCAGCAATTTCGATGACATAGTAAAAGCGGCGGAAGAATTCTATACTGACCTGTACAGTACCCAAAACAGCCAACCTACTTTCATTTCGAATAGTGATGAACCGCATACAGAGGCTCCTTTTATAGTTATCGATAAAGTTGGAAGGGCCTTGAAAGACATGTCCAGGGGAAAAGCTGCTGGAGAAGATGGAATAACAGTCGATTTAATCAAGGATGGTGGAGAATAGATATCATAATTGAAAAGCTTCCGACCCTTTATAGGCAATGCCTCACAACTTCAAGTGTACCAGAGAGCTGGAAGAACGCCAACATTATACTAATCCATAAAAATGGAGACGTTAAAGAATTGAAGAATTATAGACCCATTAGCTTGCTTTCAGTACTGTATAAAATATTCACCAAGATAATTTCTAATAGAATCAGGGCAACACTTCAGCCAACCAAGAGAACAGGCTGGCTTCAGGAAGGGATATTCTACGATGGATCATATCCATGTCATCAATCAGGTAATCGAGAAATCTGCGGAGTACAATCAACCTCTTTATATGGCTTTCATAGATTATGAAAAGGCATTTGATTCAGTAGAGATACCGGCAGTCATAGAGGCATTGCGTAATCAAGGAGTACAAGAGGCATACGTGAATATCTTAGCAAACATCTACAAGGATTCCACAGCTACCTTGGTTCTCCACAAGAAAAGTAGAAAGTTACCTATCAAGAAAAGGGTCAGGCAAGGAGACACAATCTCTCCAATGCTATTCACTGCATGCCTAGAAGAAGTATTCAAGCTCTTAGACTGGGAAAGCTTAGGAGTGAGGATCAATGGTGAATATCTCAGCAACCTGCGATTTGCTGATGACATTGTCCTATTCAGCAACAATGGAGACGAATTACAGCAAATGATTGAGGACCTTAACCGAGAAAGTGTAAGAGCGGGGTTGAAGATTAATATGCAGAAGACAAAGATAATGTTCAATAGCCTGGCAAGGGAACAAGAATTCAGGATCGCCAGTCAGCCTCTAGAGTCTGTGAAGGAGTACGTTTATCTAGGTCAATTACTCACAGGAGACCCTGATCACGAGAGAGAAATTTACAGAAGAATAAAATTGGGTTGGAGTGCATACGGCAGACATTGCCAAATCCTAACTGGGAGCTTACCACTGTCGTTGAAAAGAAAAGTGTACAATTATTGCATTCTACCGGTGCGAGAACAAGGGCCGCACAACGAGCAATGGAACGAAAAATGTTAGGCCTGACATTAAGAGACAGGAAGAGAGCGGTGTGGATCAGAGAACAAACGGGGATAGCCGATATTCTAGTTGACATTAAGCGGAAGAAATGGAGCTGGGCAGGCCATGTAATGCGTAGGGTGGATAACCGGTGGACCATTAGGGTTACAGAATGGATACCAAGAGAAGGGAAGCGCAGTCGAGGTCGGCAGAAAATCAGATGGGATGATGAAGTTAGGAAATTTGCAGGCGCAAGTTGGAATACGCTAGCGCAAGACAGGGGTAATTGGAGATCGCAGGGAGAGGCCTTCGACCTGCAGTGGATATAAAATAGGCTGATGATTATGATGATGATGATGATGATGATGATGATGATGACATTAAATAATAACTTATCGCTGGTGAGAAACGAACCCACAACCTCCGCATTACCCGTGCATTGCAGTACGAATTGTGCTATGTTGATGGCCGTCTATCTATCCCCTATCTTGTGTGTTTATGTGTACTAGATTTAGGCCTGGGAGCGTTAGCCAGCGCGACACTGGGCCGCGTCTGGCGGATGTGGAACATTCAGTATTACCCGATGGCATCCCGTAACACGTGAACTGAGCAGAGAAGGCACGTGACTAATAAACCGTCGTATGCTACCTAATGGCATCAGGCCTGTCAGATTCGAGACCTTCGCGTTGAATGGACGAGCAGAGGTAAACAGCGGGGCTCGATTTTTTTGCGTTAGTATATGCTTAGGGTACTTCACACTCTTTCAGAGGGCTACGTATGTTTTATGTCTCTCGCCTTTTTCCCGCCTACTTGCTTCACTGGGTAATCCTCGTCGAATGGGTAGCGCATCGGGCTGCTTTGCTGAAGGAACAGAATTCGAAACAGTCGGACCCACTTGGTCACTAAGTATATGGCAATGTATACACATGTACGGCTCCTGAACGAAACTCTTTAAAGCCGACTTCGAATTCTGAGTATGTGCTACTTTGGTCTGTGCTGGTCTTCAATGAACCTCTTTAATAACAAAAAAAAATTCAGCAGAAAAACTTAAGACTGCTTACGTGTGGGAACGCGAAAGCATTATAATAGCTTAGGTGAAAAGTATTCGATTTATGTTTTCGACATGCATTGAAGTTCTTTCTGCTGAATCAGTGTGTGTGTGTGTGTGTGTGTGTGTGTGTGTGTGTGTGTGTGTGTGTGTGTGTGTGTGTGTGTGTGTGTGTGTGTGTGTGTGTGTGTGTGTGTGTGTGTGTGTGTGTGTGTGTGTGTGTGTGTGTGTGTGTGCGTGCGTGCGTGCGTGCGTGCGTGCGTGCGTGCGTGAGTGCGTGCGTGCGTGCGTGAGTGCGTGCGTGCGTGTGTGTTTGCGTATACGTTGTCCACAGACCGGAAACATTGGGACAATTTTGTTGCAGAACCATGATTTTTTTGTTGCCTTCCCTTGCTTTGGTTTTTGAAGCGTGCTTCCGTGGGCACCACGTTTCACAGCTGCCGCTGAGGTAGACGCTTTGGAGAGCACCCCAGTAGGCACAGCTCCGATGAAACCCGAAGAGCAAGTGACGCGCGGGAGGTCGCGACGTGACGTGTGCAATGACGCATGCACCAGGCAGACCTCATTTTATACACTCATGATTTGGCGTCGACAGTACATCGCAGCAGACACAGCACCGATGAAATCCGAAGAGCGATTGACACGTGGGAGGCAGTGACCGAAGCAGTGACGTGACGTCTGCAATGACGCACGCACTAGACCCAAATTTCGTCAATTTGGGTCTAGCCACCAATTTAGCCACCGTGGCGTCGGGGAAGCGTGCTCGTCTCGCACAACGGAGGCCCGGGCTCGATTCGCACCCAGATCGAAATGTAGCAAGTTTTCTTTTCAATTCCATTAACGGACTTTGTTTACAGAAACCTGCGTGGCAAATTTGACGTCAATCCGAGATTTTTTTACGTGTTTTTACTCTTCGCGCCGTCGGCCATTTTTGGTACCATCTGTCTGTCACGCTGCCGACGACAACGCTGGATTTTCTCATAATGAGGCATAACATGCTTTTGCATTAAAACAATCCTTCAATTTCATCCGATGCTGGGCACAATCAAACGCACGTCAGGCGGGATTCCTCAAGGACAGCAACCCGACGACTGAGCAGGCTGCGTCGCAAATCCATTGGGTATGTGCCGCTTTTCAACGGACGTCTTTGACGTCAATGCTTTAGCGAGTTGCGACACGAATGCGCCGAGTATGTCCCACTGCGTGTGCAGCAAGCGAACGAACGATTCTCGTGGTTCGCACGCGCCTTCGCGCTACGCTTCTCGTCTCAGAGGTCACGTGCGGACTTCTCGGCAGTCCCACTAGACGACGCAGCGTGCCCAGAAAGAAGCGCTAAAGGTTAGCCCGGACGCCGCATGACGCGTTTCTCGGAGTTCGCACGAACCAGCGCACAATGCATTTCGGAGGCCACGCGCGAGCTTCGCGGCGGCCTCGATAGATGGCGCAGACTGTTCTTAGGAAAGCGCGAAAGAGGCAAAAGAGTTAACGCCTCATACATAACTCGTTTCGACGGTGGCAATACGTCGTGTCGCTGTATTGGTTCAATGCAAAACGCATTACCCTCGACAGTCATTGTGAGATGCGTTCTGCCGGATGTTTTTTTTTTTTTTTTTTTTGCTAATCACGACCACATAAAGCCAACAGGCAAGGAAACTATTATTTTTTACATTTATATTTCAACAATACTAATTACACCTCGGCTTTCCTCGGCTTTATTGCCTATTGATTTTACATGGTCGTTGTTACCTGCAAGTCTGCTGCTGCGCTGAACGCCAGCAGGCTTGTGCAGGACACACTTCTTTCGGTCTAATCGCAGCGGTGGCTCGTTGGCTACCACGTTTTTCTGCTGAGAACAAGGTCCCGGGTTCGATTTCCGGCTGCGGCGAGCGCATTCATTCCCATGGCGGTTCAATAATTGTTACCAAAAAAGAGGTAAGAATTAATTCATAGCCTTCTCCTACGACTGCCTGTGCCACGCGCGGGGTTTAAAACACTATAAATTCTTCGATTCCTCGTATTAGGTAATTTAATTGCGTCCAGTTCTGCTACAGAAACTTGCAAGGAGTATGAAAACCGTCATGAACTCATTGTGAAACCTTCTGAAAATTAGTAGCACTCGCTAACGAAGCAACTACCTGCGTCAAAGTGTTATTGTGCGCGCTATAACTTGGTTCCGACCAGTCCACGGCGCGCTTAGCCTTCGGTAAGCATGCATCCAACGTATGCCTACCGCTTAAATCCACTTTTCGAACCACCAGCTTACCGATGACTTTTCAGATAACGGTTCGGGTTTCTTATGGTGTAGTTTTTCAAATATTTAGACTTCGATTTTCGCTGCTGGTAATTATCGTAATATTTCAACTCTACGGTTTCATTCTTTTATGTACCACCTGACGGCAGCAAGCGACATTGAGCGCCGTCCCCTGGCATTGCAATCTACGAAGGTGTGATAGCACACCGCGTTGCATTTACCGCTTGGATACCACAGCAGCCCTGGGATCAGTTTGCTAACCTTGCATGTAGTGTTTTTTGAGGGTCGTGTCCTTGAGAGGTGAAACCTTCACCAGGACCGGTAGCTGAAAAGGCTCGATGCATGTCGGAATCACGGACGGCGGCGCAGGCGATGTCAGTGCAGTGCTGGCTGCAGTTGAACGTGTGCTGACCGCTTGGTCGCTAGTTGGCGTCCGAGATCTGCTGACTTCGTCGTACGTAGACGCTGTCTCTGGAGCAGGCTTGTCAGGAGCCGGCGACGCGCGCTGGTAAAGAAATGGTTGTACAACATTCAGCATTTTTACGCTTCGTACGTACAGAGGTAATTACATCAACAACGTCTGTTCTGTTGAAATCGTTACCGTGCTAATGAGCTGTGCGAACTGGCTTTGAAGATGCCTGCTCGCAACCTAAACCGCAGAAATTAATACCGTACGCTTGAAGATTAGTTGGCCGGGAAACAAGCCAATGCGGTAGCCTTTGCAAGCAACCAAGGAGTTAGCTTATACAAAGCATCTAGTCACGGGAAACACTTCTCCTGAGGACGTATATGAAGGAGAACATACATGAATTTAGGCAAATTTGGCAGCCCATTCTGAGTCATGTACTGAAGAATAACCATATCCTCAAAGGAGTAAAACATTTCGTTGTTATTCTAAGAGTAGTAATTTAAGAAAGCTTCGTGTGAGCGAAAAAATTTAAACTCGCACCACATGGTTAGTTATAAGAAGGAAAGTTGCAGCTAGAACATTAAAGTAAAACAGTTGCACCACGTTAACTAATAATGGTAAACTCAGATAATGAGGAACAAGTTCCATCAGGCTCGTTACGGTAAACAATCGGTGTCGAAACGTAAGCGAAACGCATCAAGAGCGGTCGTAAAACAATTTCTTAGTCGTATTTGTAAGACATTGATGCTGAAAATTATCCCTCAGTTTGCAACGCCTTTCACGGCAGTTTACAAACCCGAAAGCGGACTGTAAGCGCAACTGACCTGAAATCTAGCCTTCATCTACCATACTTCGCATTTCGTCATTGGACTTTCACTGTCCTAAGAGGTCACTTTCATCTCCTCGCTAAGACACCAAATATGCCATGATAGTTCACTGCGTAACGAATTCGTCTCTGTTCCACAGTACGTAACGGGCTTTCACATTACTAAACTCACTGGAACACTTCCTCCGTACGAAACTCACTCCTTCAAAGAATGTCTAACGAGTGGAACCATGTTTATGCGTTCGCTACATATATAGCAGTCTACCTAAGATTCAAGAGGACTTCATTTGTACCCAAGTGACATAATTCCAGCTTATTTTATGCTATTTTTTGTTATTTTCTTGGCATGTCTCCACATTTATCGTTTTTTTTTTCAGAGTTTGCGTCTTATCGTTTTTTGTGTGTGTGATTTGATGGATGCGCGGTGCGCGCGCGTTTTCTCATTTCGGCCCCATGGAAATGCGTCGGCCGCCATAAGGATTTGATCCCGTGCCTTCGGGCCTAGCTGCAATGCTGCTGCTGATTGATGAATTGGCGTTTTGTGGCGCAAGGGCCCAAGTATAGCGAATGAGCGCCAAGCTAGTATTAACGTAGTGGCAATGGCAATGTAGTAAAGAATTACGAGAGGTTGATGGTGGCGTGGCTGTAAAGGAGCTTAAATATAGTCACTGTAAAATTCGTATGTGTAATATGATTATGGCAATGTCTAAGAAAGTACACTATGAACACCAAGGAGACATTTCAGAAGGATGACATATATACTAAATTTGTCAGTGGTAAACATTTGCGAGAAGCACTACTGCCTTGACAGAGCCCTTGCAACACAAGATAGCAGGGTCATTTGCTATACAGAACACTACTATCGCAGCAGCATTCTGCTATCATTCACTATCGCAGCTGCAGCGACAAAGCCACTACATCACCGTGGTGGGTGCTAACAGGGCAAGAAGTACTATCGCGCTCAATAAGTAGAAACGTGCGAGTCTGTCTTTTTATTTTTGAGTGTGTGTGTGTAGGCGCTGCCACGCTGCCATACAGTGCCCGTATGGCCGCAAGGCAGCGCCTACACAAGAAAATTACTTAACAACGGTCCGACTACTGGTAGCACCCTGTTTAGAAGAAACATGGCACTGGTCATTTGTAAAATTCAAAGAACTGACGGGTGTATGCCGTGTTGCAACTCGTAAAGAGCGCTGTAATAACTCACAGGAACATATGCCCAAGGTCTACAAAGGCATTGTGCCTAATATTTTTACGGCTTTAAACGTTGAAGAATGCCCAGGCATCCTTGTAGCAGATTTCCGCTGACATAGGCAAGGCGAACGGAATTTTGTTGTTGAAACCGGCGCGACCATGTCGTTCTTGAACTTGCAAAAGCTCATATCTTTAAAACTTCTACAAGCACCATATGCCAAACTTTTTACATTCAATTGCAAGCGTCCGCTACGTACATAGCTTGTTTCCAGTCAGTTTTTACGTGATTGAAGAAGGCTCGTCACTCGGCATGAATACCGTCTAGGGAATAGGACTCAATATCTGTGATGCAACGTTGAAGTATTCGCCGACTCTACCGGCCACTGAACATCACTCATGTAGACTGGAAACTTCTAAGCACCTCTTCCCTAAGCTCCCGGACTTCTCCAACGCATTGCAGAGCATACAATGCAGGCCTTGTGTGTGGCGAGTGAGTCCTAGTTTCGTGTATGCGTTCTCTTCGCAACACCCAGGAACTGACTCGCAGAGAGAACCAGACCATTATTGAATATACACGTAAACATGGACTTACCGTCCTCTGTGGTGGTGAGCAAAAACGCTCGAACAGCATCCTGAATTGTTCGAACGCTAAGAATTGATCTGGCTTATTTCACCCATGGAATATGCCAGAGTGGCTTCGACAAATGCGTTTATACACTGGAAACATTTTACAAGGTGGTGCGAACTACGCTTGGAATAGGTAGCTGATACCCTTTAGTAATAGTGACTACCTTGTTTATTCAGTAATGTTATTAGCTCTACCGTTACCAACTATAGTTATTACAAGTTGTCACGGCGGCCGCATTTTGATGGGGACGAAAAACGAAAACAACCGGCACTTAGATTTAGGTGCACGTTAAAGAGCCCCAGGTGGTCCAAATTATTCCGGAGTCCCCCACTACGGCGTGCCTCATAATCGCAACTTAAACAACCTTTTTTTTTTTAATAGTGCAACTGTAGGGTCGTGGTGCTACACTAACTCCATTTACAAGATAGTGTAGTACTTAAACGTCACGGAACTTGTCTAAGCAGACATGAATGCCGCGAAATTATTTTGAGTTTCTCGATATCTACTGCGCCACTCGCTGGGTTCTTTCACCTCAAGGATTGGGCACTGCACAGCAGCACTGCAAGTTTGCTTTTCGACACTGTGCACACAGCCAAATTCCATTACAATTGGTTCGATTCGTTTCCAATCCAAACATTTACACTAATAAAAGTGACATTGGTCAAAAGAAAACCCTCGCTAAATTTCGGAAGCCTATTGGAAGAAACACATCCTTGTCCGATTGGCTGTTATTTACTTTTCATGTTTCACCGGGATTCGACAACGCCTACGGGTGGCGGGTGTCTGCTGTATTCCCAAGCCTGGACTCTACCTCGAGCACTGCGTATTGCAAGCACAAACCAGCGCCAGTTATCAGACGCAAACTACCTTATCACACGGATCAGCTAACTATAAAGAGAAAATTCATTTGTTTTTATCCCAAGACACACTCACCAAGCAACTCTAAAGCTTCTAGCCTCGTTCTATCAGTGCACAGAGCCGTATTTGCCTTACTGAATGCACGACAAATGTTACTGCATATATGTATATCGCGGGATGCTACGTGATATACTGCAACACGAGTCACAGTGCGGTGTAGCCTATGAAGGTCGAAAACAGTGAATGTGTCGCCTTGTAGCGGTGGAGCAACGCCGCAAACAAGTGCTTGCACCTTTCGGAGGCCCCGCTACGCACAAACATTTCTTTTTTAAGATCACCAGCTCACTGTAAAGGCTGGACGTTTGCACGCACAGCGCAACGACCGCGGTACAGTCACTGCGATCCTTGAGACCGATCAAAATAAGGTCCTCGGCAGCAAGGGCCCTTTCAGCTTCGACGACGAAGCACCTCGATTCTACGCCAGAAACGAGAAGCTTGAGCCGCCAAGTGAAAGAGCCGTCGTGAACCTGAATGTCGTAGCCATCTGTTTATTTGGACAGTGTTGCAGTACAACTTAACGGATTTTGGAGTTGCCAATTGTCACATTCTAAAACCACTTCAGCTTCCCTATAAAGAAGTTCAAGGTGGGTACATGCTCGCTTATAAAGTCCGACTCACTCACCTGCTGCGACTCGTCCGCAGGCAGCGGCTCGACCACGGCCGGCGCAGGCGTCGATTGGGTCGGCTCCCAAACGACGAAGCCGCTTCCATGCGACTCGGAAGCGAGACTCGGCGCTGGCGCAGCGTGCCGTCGACCTTTGCGGCGCCGGCGGCTCTTGAGCGAGGAAACCGCGGAGGAGTCTTTCCCTCCGGGCTGCGCTGAGGTAGCAAGGCTGGGGTTAGCGAGCACCGAAGCCTCGTCGCGAGCGGGTACGCCGTCATCTTCCCGTTCGTGCGCAGGCAGTGTCGACGGTTTGCTGACACCACTCTCCTGTGACGGCGGTGGGTTAGCGGACATCGCTTTTGCTTTGTGGAGCTCAAGGACGAAGTGGAGTAGACTTGCTTGCTAGCGCCCGTTCGCTGCTACGTTCTTCTTCTTCTTCTTCTTCTTCTGCCTATCTCACGTTCTCGAACACGTGACCAGACCGCGCGCGCTGGCGCCAACACCGCGGCGATCCACATCCACAGAAGAAGACATGACTGTTCGAGTTTTTCAGTACGAGGTGACTGGTAGTAGTCAATCGCCAACAAGTCACTTGCACGCCTCTTCATGAATTCAGCGGGAGTCGAAGTTAGCCTATGTCAGTGGCGCACCGACCAGGGGGGGGGGGGTTCGGGTGTTGTAAACCGCCCCCCCCCCCCTCAGGCCGCGTTAACCCCCCCACGCGTCCACCAATCCAACGTGTACCTTCAGTGCGCCGTTCACATTGTCATTACAAATTGGGAGGTGGCTTGAGGTCGAATTTTCCTGATTAACAAAAACACTGTACCACATATCTTGTGTTCATTCATTCACTTTTAAATTACGTTGAGTAAAACGCTGAAGAAATGAGCATCGTCATTCTCCTTCGTGTCATTATATCAGTAGAATTATTAGGCATTTTATTTGCTGTTAGATTCCTCTGGCTAAAGCAAGGAAATTGCATATTGTGCAAAGTGCTTGCTTCCCCCCCCCCCCACACACACACATATAAGTGCAACCAACACCCTTCCCCCTGGCAGAGGTCCTGGGTGCGCTACTGGCCTATTTAGACCCTACGACCGACCAGTTATCCGCTAGTGGGTATGAGCCTCTGTTTTGAGGACATTATTCACTACGCTGAGTTAGCCTGTGCTTACGGTAGTTAAAAAAAGCTATGGGGCTTGGGGGTATGGTTATGCGAGAGTAAAATGCAAAATGCTATGGCAAGATATTCAAGATACAGAGTTAACGCTCGTAAATGAGCCCGCCTCGCCTACACGTATAGGGACCGGGCTCAACAGAGATACCACACCGGATCTAACAATCGTCAACAAGGTGGTAACCGTCAAATGGAGAAACACCTTCGAAGACCATTGGGAGAGATCATAGAATTATAGAAATCAAGATCGAAGAAACCGTAGATGCCGAAATTAATAAAGCCGTTAAATGGATCGACTGGGATAAGTTTCGCAAAATAAGAGACGAAAGGAAGCAAGAGCCGATCGAAAACATAAAACAATGGGCTAAAGACGTCATGAAAGACGTAAGCGTATCACTCACACTATCACGCCGGACCAACCGGTAGAGAAGATTGACAGTCGTTTCGCACATATGTGGGAGGCGAAACAGTCTTTACAACATAGATGGCGTCAACAAAAGTACAATAGGAGTCTACGTAAGCGAATAACTGAGTTAAACAAAAAGATTGAAGAGCATAGCAAACAGTTATGCAAACAGCAATGGGATGAGTTTTGCAATGCTATGGATGGTCAGATTTTCGCTGGCCAGACGTGGCGTATACACAAATACCTGCTAGATCCGGACAATCAAAAACTATCTCAAAAACATAACTTGCGAAAACTTATGCACGGACACAAAGGGAAGGAAGATGAACTCATCGCCGAGGCAAGCGCTACATACCTTCCCTCCAACCCAATAGTCGAGCATGGGCGATATAAAGGACAGCATAATGTGTCCTTGGATGAGGACTTCACTACACAAGAGATTAGAGCAGCAAAACCTCAATACGAAATCTGCCCCGGGACCAGACAGGATTAATAACAAGATGATAAAAAACCTGGATGATCAGGCAATAGAGAATATCACGAAATACATAAACGAATGCTGGACCAAGGGCTCTATACCACAACAGTGGAAGGAAGCCCAGGTCATACTTATTCCCAAACCTGGCAAACCAATTAATATTTCAAATCTGCGGCCCATATCTCTCACCTCTTGCGCAAAGCTTATGGAGCACGCATTCCTTATCAGAGTAAACAATTACCTGGAAGAAAACGAAATATATCCAAATATTATGTTGGGCTTTCGGTCTGGTCTCTCTACTCAGGACGTTATGCTGCAAATCAAGCATCAAATACTAGCCAGTAAAACGAGGTCCACCAGAGCTATATTAGGGTTGGATCTCAAGAAAGAATTCGACAAAGCAGCACATTCGGCCATACTCAGTCAGGTCAGCCACCTAAACCTCGGAGAAAGGGCGTACAATTACATCCGAGACTTCCTAACGAATAGGAAGGCTACCCTCATGATGGGGGAACTCAAGTCAGAGGTGAGGGACACGGGTAGTTCGGGTACGCCTCAGGGCTCCGTGATATCGCCCATGCTCTTTAACCTCATTATGATAGGATTGCCGGAAAAACTCGATGACATCGAAGGAATCAATCACTCCTTGTACGCGGATGACATTACCATATGGATCTCGCAAGGCAGTGATGGAGAGATAGAACAGAAATTACAGGAAGCGGCATGTAAAGTAGAGGAGTACCTTACAGGCAGGGGGCTTGAATGCTCCCCAGAGAAATCAGAGCTTCTCCTTTACAGACCCACCCTCAAGGGCAGGCCGCCCAAGGGGTACATCACAGAGAGAGAGTACGAAGAGATACAGATTCGTACGAAGAATGGCGGGGCCATCCCCATCGTTGAACAAATTAGGGTCCTGGGACTCAATATTGAGTCTAAAGGCACTAACGGCGAAACCCTTAGAAAGCTCGGGACCAAGGTCACTAACGCTATTAGGCTGATTAGGAGAATCACGAACCCCCGCAGGGGCGTCTGCGTAAGCAGGCGTTTGGTGTGTTGCGACACCACGGACCCGAGCACATGGGGGTTGGACCCTCCCGCGCTTAACCGTGCGCGGCTTAGCCGTGTCCGGGGAAAAGGGGATCCTGGAGGTTGAGCCGAAGCCGGGAGTTTGGACCTTTATGGCCCCCTGGCGGAGGCAACACACCTCTTTGGCCTCGGCTTCACGTAGACGGCACCCCCGGACTGACCCACCCGGGGGAAATCGGTAGTTGCCTTTTCCTGTCTCTCTCTCCCTCCAACCTTCGTCTTTTTTACTTTCACTCTTTCCTGTCCTCTCTTTATTTTCCTTTCACTTCCGACTTCGCGGGCAGCAAGGGTTAACCTTGTGCATTATATCCTGCCTTGGGTATATGTATTTGGTTATAGTGGTGGCGTACAGTTGGCGTTTGCAGGACCTGTCCCTTACAGACTCTGCAGCGTCCCCTTGTTGGGCTCCATGGTGGGTGGCTGGCGCCACCGCCGAAACTCATCCCACATATATGGATAGCTCCTTTCCTGCACTTGCTGATCGCCGCCCGAAACGGGGACGCACCGAAGAAATATTCCAATTTTTTGGCCGACAAATTGAGAACTTTCCACGATACCACGTGGTACATAGTGAGAAAACTGACAAGTCCGTGAGAGTGATCTCACCCTTTATTGTTGCAAAGACTCTGACAGAGACTATAGGACCAGGTTACAAGGCGACGAAGTTGGCCAGCGGTGATCTCCTTCTGGAACTCCGCGATAAGAAACAACATGATAAACTACAGAATCTAGTGTCGTTTGGAAATTTTTCTGTGGCTGTGACCCCGCACCGCACCATGAACACCTCCCGCGGTGTTATTTCTGATGACGACATGTTGGAGCTCACTGAAGATGAACTTCTGGAAGGATTTAAGGAACAAAATGTTTTGGCTGTAAAACGAATCAAGATGAGGCGCGATGGTAAGGAGATTCAGACAAAACACATAATTCTTACGTTTGGTTCAAGTGTTCTACCCGAGACCATTGAGGCCGGATACGTCAAACTACGTGTCAGGCCATACGTGCCAAACCCGCTCCGATGCTTCAAGTACCAAAGATTCGGCCACAGCTCTCAGAACTGCCGAGGCCGACTGACATGTGCTAAATGTAGTGCCTTGGAACACACATCTGAATCGTGTGAAAACTCTGTCCGCTGTGTGAACTGTGATGGGGAGCACGCCGCATACTCGCGGTCCTGCCCGTCCTGGAGGAAAGAAAAGGAAATTGTTACTATAAAAGTGAAAGAGAATATTTCATTTAAAGAGGCACGAAGGCGGGTATCATACATGCCCAAGAACACCTTTGCCGATGTGGCGCGTCAGGGGGCAGCGACACAACGGCTTCCGGCGCCTGCCCGGCCCGCAAGCAGCGAGCCGGCAGTGACGCCATCCGCCCCCTCGGCGGCTGCAGCTAGCGCTGCTCCGCCAACTCACAAGAAGGGGCCATCAACCTCCGGGCTCGTGGCCTCAAAGGTCTCGTCCATCGAGACGAGGCCCTCACGTCAAACACTGCGCTCGCAAGAGCGCGTGTCCAGCGCCTCGCAAGAGCCGATGGACACAACAACCGGTCAGACGGCGCCGCCAGCGCCTAAGGAGCTCCGCGAATCTCGCGATCGCTCCAAAAAAGAAAAACCCCGCATCACAGGGCCCGACAAGGGCTCTGTAAGCTAATTTAGAGTCCCTTCACACACAGCGCAAACCTCTTCTCAATATGGACACGCAAATATTGCAATGGAACGTTAGGGGACTTCTCCATAACCTCGATGACGTTAAAGAGCTCCTTCATAAATATAGGCCGAGGGTGCTGTGTGTCCAGGAGACGCATCTGAAATCAGGAAACACAAACTTTTTAAGGCAATACGCCGTTTTTCGCAAAGACCGTGACGACGCTACCGCCTCGTCGGGCGGTGTCGCTATAATTGTCGATAAAGGTGTTGCCTGTCAACAATTAAACCTCCGAACTTCCCTTGAAGCAGTTGCTGTCCGAGCAGTACTGTTTGGTAAACTAGTCACGGTTAGTTCGATTTACATCCCCCCTTGCTATCAACTTTCCAAGACACAGTTTCAAAATTATATAGATGAACTTCCGCCGCCATATATAGTTGTCGGAGATTTAAATGCACATAACACTTTGTGGGGAGACTCTGGTTGCGATGCGAGAGGGCGCCTAATTGAAAACTTTCTGTTTTCTTCAGGTGCATCTATACTTAACCAGAACGAGCCAACGTATTTCAGCGCTACACATAACACATACTCATCCATTGACTTAAGTATAGTATCGAGTACACTAATACCGTACCTGGAGTGGTCTGTTCTCAAGAACCCCTTAGGGAGCGACCACTTCCCTATTATGTTAAACTCAACAAAACAAGATGGATGCTTGCCAAGTTTTCCTCGATGGAACGTGGACTCGGCCAACTGGCAACTGTTCCGAGAGCTTACATGTTTATGTGGCGATGACATTGCTGATTTTAATGTAGACGATGCTGTGGCTTATCTAACATGTTTTATTATTGACGCTGCTGCGAGATGTATTACGCAAACTAACGGATTGACCGAGAAGCGCCGCATCCCTTGGTGGAACGATGAATGTAGGAAAGCACGCAAAAACCAAAACAAAGCTTGGGGATTGCTTCGCAATTCTCCAACCACCGAAAACCTCATTAATTTCAAGCAGGTTAAGTCACAAGGCAGAAGAACCCGTCGACGTGCAAAAAGAGAGAGTTGGGAGAGGTACCTCTCTAGAATAAATTCTTACACAGATGAGGCGAAAGTATGGCATAGGGTGAATAAATTGAAAGGCCGGGAGTCGAACCCTCTGCCCTTAGTAAGTACCCAAGGAGATAGCCTGGAAGACCAGGCAGATTGTCTGGGCGAACACTTTGAATATGTATCCAGTGCAGCTCATTACACAGAAACATTCATGAGGTTCAAAGAACGTGCAGAGCGACAGCCCGTTAATCGGAAATGTGCTCGAAATGAAGATTACAACCGCCCGTTTAGTTTAGCTGAATTTAAAACTGCTCTCGCTTGTTGCAACACCTCAGCACCAGGTGCTGACCGTATCATGTATGAAATGATCAAGCACCTACACCCTGAAACACAAAAGACCCTCCTGTCTCTTTTTAATGTCATGTGGGCTGCTGGGTACATTCCATCTTCCTGGAAAGAAGCTATAATAATCCCTATACATAAACAAGGCAAGGACCCGTCCTTGCCTAGTAGTTACAGACCCATTGCCTTGACAAGCTGTCTGTGTAAGCTCTTCGAAAAGATGATTAACCGGCGCCTTGTCTATCTCCTAGAAAGCAATGGAATACTAGATCCGTACCAGTGTGGCTTCCGAGAAGGTAGGTCGACTACAGACCACCTTGTCCGTATTGAGGGGATTATAAGGGATGCCTTCATACACAAACAGTTTTTTCTATCTTTATTTCTTGACTTAGAGAAAGCGTATGATACCACATGGCGCTTCGGTATTATCCGAGACCTATCCGCTATGGGTGTGCGCGGCAATATGTTGAGTACTATCGAAAGCTACCTTTCTAACCGTACCTTTCGTGTAAGGGTGGGCCGGGCATTGTCGAGGTCTTTCACCCAGGAAACTGGTGTCCCGCAAGGCGGTGTGCTTAGCTGCACACTGTTTAATGTTAAAATGAACTCTCTACGCACGGCTATTCCACGAACGATGTTCTACTCTGTGTATGTAGATGATGTCCAGATTGGTTTCAAGTCGTGCAACTTTGCTGTCTGCGAACGACATATCCAGCATGGCTTAAATAAAGTGGCTAAATGGGCTGATGAAAACGGTTTTAGGTTGAGCCCACAAAAAAGCACATGCGTCCTTTTCACTAATGAGAGAGGAATAGTACCAGACCCTTCTATTGAGCTCTCTGGTACCACATTACCTGTAAGCAAAGAGCACAAGTTTCTCGGCATCATGCTGGACTCGAAACTCACATTTGTTCCGCACATCAAATATTTGAAGGCTAAGTGCCTGAAAACAATGAACTTATTGAAGCTGCTGTCACGTACAACATGGGGCAGTGACAGGAAATGCATTTTAAACTTGTATAGGTGCCTTGTCGGCTCACGACTTGACTACGGCGCGATAGTCTATCAGTCTGCTGCACCCAGTGCTTTAAAGATGTTGGATCCTGTTCACCATTTAGGAATCCGCCTCGCGACTGGAGCCTTCAGGACAAGCCCCGTACAAAGCCTTTATGTGGAAGCAAACGTGTGGTCGCTCTACCTTCAGAGGACTTATGCCAGTTCTACATATTTCCTTAAAACAAATTCAAACCGTACACATCCTACCTATTTTACCATAAATGATACCACATGTGCCACACTATTCAATAATCGACCAACAGCGAAGCAGCCCTTTTCGCTACGCGTGAGAAAGCTCAGTGAATAAATGGGTGCTTCACTACTTGAACATTGCCTAATGCCTCCAGTGAAGCTGTTACCGCCGTGGCAGTGGCTGCTGGTTGAATGTGACACATCGTTTATTGAAGTCACAAAACACGCGCCAGATGCACACATTCAAATGCACTTTTTAGAACTAAAGTCGAAGTACTCTTGCCCTGAATTTTACACAGATGCATCAAAGTCACATGCTGGCGTTTCCTATGCGGCAGTCGGTCCGTCCTTCTCGAAATCCGATGTACTTTATCCCCAAGCAAGTATCTTTACGGCCGAAGCCTACGCAGTGCTATCGGCAGTGAAACACATTGATAGATTGAAACTCCAAAAGGCTGTAATATTTACAGACTCTTTAAGCGTTGTTAAAGCGTTAATGATGCCGCAAAAACATAAACACCCTGTAATTATCAACCTCTACTCACTGATCTGCTCTGCTTATGCATCTAAACAGCAAATCATAATATGCTGGGTGCCTGGGCATAGAGACATTGAGGGTAATGTTCTTGCCGACCAAATGGCCACATCAATAACATCGCACGCTATTAATCCTACAACTGCTGTCCCTGTAACAGATTTGAAACCTTTCTTGCGTAAGAAACTGCGAAGCCACTGGCAACGCTTGTGGGATGCGGAAACAAATAATAAGCTTCACTTGATAAAGCCACAGTTAGGTTTCTGGCCCTCTGCATCGAAAACACGGCGAACTGACGTCCTATTCTGTCGTCTCAGAATAGGACATACATATGGTACTCACAACTTTCTATTGAGTGGTAATGATCCTCCAACCTGTGGTAGATGTGGCGAGAGGCTCACCGTCCTCCACGTCCTCTTGGAGTGTCGGGAAGCCGAAAGAGAAAGAAAGAAACATTTTCCATTAGCATATCGCTATTGTATCCCTCTCCATCCTGCTATGTTTCTCGGTAAAGAACCGCTTTTTGACACCAACGCAGTCCTCGCATTCTTGAAAGATGTTGTGCTACATGTTATTAGCCCAATGAGTTCATAGCGCATCCTCTCTCGAGAGGATGTTGCTGTGATAGTTTTTATAGCACATGCCTCCAGGCCCTTGTGTTTCAAGAGCTCTGTTTAGGCACTTGTGCTTCTGGCTAATTTTCGCATCTTTAATATTTTGTATGTCGTATCATTCCTTCGCAATGCATTGTTCATGTCCATAGTACACATAATTAGTCATTGCCATAATCTTATTACGTATTGATTTTACGCACTTTACAGCGACTGTTTTAGGGCCATTTACAGCCATGTCACATTTAATGTTCATATAGTCCACTATTCATGTACACTAACAAGCCATTACCATCGTCTTGGCGCTCTTTGGCCACGTCTGGCCCTTGCGCCAATAAACCACAATAATCATCAGAATCACGAACAAGTATCAGGGAATGAAAGAGGCTAACATTGTTAGGCTCATTCAATCTTTTGCGATAAGCCACATCATTTACGTAGCTGCGTACCTTAACTGGTACAAGGCAGAAAAGGACAAAATCAATACGCTCATAAGGAAAGGCCCTAGGCTTGCCCGACAGCACTAATACAGAGAGATTAATGCAGCTGGGCATGCATAACACCTTAGAAGAATTGATCGAAGCTCAGCAGATAGCTCAGCTGGAAAGACTCGCCAGCAGCCGGACTGGCAGAAGTATACTCGACAAATTGCGAATAAATTACCATAACCAGCAAGGACCGAAGGTTACGTTGACCAGGAAGATCAGGAGCAGGATTAAAATTCCCAATTTACCCAAAAATATGCACCTGGAATTCAATCAGGGCAGGAGAACGAGCAGAGCTAAAACTCTACTCAAAGCCTATGGCAATGATGAAGAAGCGCTGTTCGTGGACGCCGCGGAATATTCAAATCACCTAGCATTTACAGCAGTAGCAATTAATACAAAGCAAGAAAGCGTACGCACGTGTTCAATCAAATCAGTGTCTCTGAAGTTGCGGAGGAGGTTGCCATCGCTCTGGCTATCGCTTCTCCCAAATATAGACACATTATTAGCGACTCTCGATCGGCTATACGAAATTATGCCAGAGGACGGATATCATGAAGCTGCAAAAATTCTAAACAGTGAAACCAAACTTATATCATCTGAGGAATGTTACGACAACGAAATCATCTGGTTTCCAGCCCATACAGACTGCAAATCCACCGCCAACCCAAACCTTAACGAGTCTGCCCATCGTGTTGCGCGAGGACTCACTAACCGCGCCCGACTAGGGGGGGGGGGGGGGCTCTGGCCGAGGAGGAGATGGAACGGATGGATAGGGCTAGACTTTTCTCATGCAGTGACATTACACAATTCTACAGAAAGCCGAAGTGTATATATCCACCTCCTGACCCAAATTTAAACAGGTCTCAGGCGGTTGACTGGAGGCGACTTCAATCCAGATTTTACACGCACCCGGTACATCTTAACCGCATGTTTCCAGATTTATACCCCGAGGCCAAATGTAAGTTATGTAATGATAGAGTAGCCACCCTAGAACACATACTCTGGGATTGGGAAATAGTTCAGAGAAGAATTGCAGTCCCCCCAGATGAACTAAGGGCGCGGTGGAGAACCGCACTGACTAGCTCTGATCTTCAGGACCAACTTTTGGCCATCCAGCAAGCCCGGGAAGCTACCGAGAGACAGGGTTTCTCTGCTGCCTCCGGCGCGGCCTAGACCCAGGCCATCAATTTGCCGGATATTTATTAAAGTTGACTCACACACTTTACGTGCCAAAACCACGACGTGATTATGAGACACGCCGTAATGGGGGACTGCGTAATAATGTGGACTACCTGGGGTTCTTTGACGTGCACCTATTCTAAGTACACGGGTGCTTTTCGCCATTTCGCCCCCATCGAAATGCGGCCGCAGTACTCTGCTTTTAGAGTATACAGAACATATTACGGCATACTCTATACTATGTTCTATCATAATATAAATATAGTAAATAATGCGAATATGCGACGATTGTTCTAGACCAAGGATGATGATGATCGTTGGAGTTTATTGGCGCAAGGGCCAGATGTGGCCAAAGAGCGCCAAGGCGATGATAATGGCTTGTCAGTGGTATGAATAGTGAATTATAAGGTGTGGATAAAACAGATGTGGGATGGCTGTAAAAGGGCCTAAAAACAGTCGCTAGGTAATAAGGTAATAAAAAATCGGTAGGTAATAAGATTGTGGCAATGACTAATGAAGTGTGCTATGCATACGAGATGCATTGTGAAAGGATGACATACTAAAATAGGTCATAGGCGGGAATTTTCAAAACGCACTACTGCGTAAACAGAGCCCTTCAAGTGCAAGGGCCTGGAGGCATGTGCTATACTGTACTCTATCGCGGCAGCATCCTCTGGAGAGAGGATGCGCTACGTATTTACTCGGCTTATAACATGTAGGACAACATCGCGAAAAAAGTGAGGACTGCTTTGCTATTAAAAAACGGTTTACCAAGAAACATAGCGGGATGGAGAGGGATAGAACAGCGGTATGTCAGAGGAAAATGTTTCTTCCTCTCTCTCTCTCTCAGCTTCCCGACGCTCCAGGAGGACGTGGAGGACGGTGAGCCTCTCGCCACATTTATCACAGGCTGGAGGATCATTACCATTTAATGGAAAATCGTGGGTACCATATGTGTGTCCTATTCTGAGGCGACAGAATAGGACATCAGTTCGCCGTGTTTTCGATGCAGAGGGCCAGAAACCTAACTGTGGCTTAATCAAGTGAAGCTTATTATTTGTTTTCGCATCCCACAAGCGTTGCCAATGGCTTCGCAGTTTCTTAAGCAAGAAAGGTTTCAAATCTGTTACAGGGACAGCAACTGTAGGATTAATAGAGTGCGATGTTATTGATGTGGCCATTTGGTCGGCAAGTACATTACCCTCGATGTCTCTATGCCCAGGTACCCAGCATATTATGTTCTTTAGATGCATAAACAGAGCAGATCAGTAAGTAGAGGTTGATAATTACAGGGTGTTTATGTTCTTGCGGCATCATTAACGCTTTAACAACGCTTAAAGAGTCGGTAAATATTACAGCCTTTTGGAGTTTCAATCTATCAATGTGTTTCACCGCCGATAGTACTGCATAGGCCTCTGCCGTAAAGATACTTGTTTGGGGATAAAGTACATCGGATTTCGAGAAGGACGGACCGACTGCCGCATAGGAAACGCCAGCATGTGACTTTGATGCGTCTGTGTAAAATTCTGGGCAGGAGTATTTCGACTTTATTTCAAAAAAGTGCATTTGAATGTGTGCATCTGGCGCGTGTTTTGTGACTTCAATAAACGATGTGTCACATTCAACCAGCTGCCACTGCCACGGCGGTAGCAGCTTCGCTGGAGGCATTAGGCAATGTTCAAGTAGTGAAGCACCCATTTCTTCACTGAGCTTTCTCACGCGTAGCGAGAAGGGCTGCTTCGCTGTTGGTCGATTATTAAATAGTGTGGCACATGTGGTATCGTTTAAGGTAAAATAAGTAGGATGTGCACGGTTTGAATTTGTTTTAAGGAAATATGTAAAACTGGCATAAGTCCTCTGAAGGTGGAGCGACCACACGTTTGCTTCCACATAAAGGCTCTGTACGGGGCTTGTCCTGAAGGCCCCAGTCGCGAGGCGGATTCCTAAATGGTGAACAGGATCTAACATCTTTAAAGCACTGGGTGCCGCAGACTGGTAAACTATCGCCCCGTAGTCAAGTCGTGAGCCGACAAGGCACCTGTACAAGTTCAAAATGCATTTCCTGTCACTGCCCCATGTTGTACGCGACAGCAGCTTCAATAAGTTCATTGTTTTCAGGCACTTAGCCTTCAAGTATTTGATGTGCGGAACGAATCTGAGTTTCGAGTTTAATATGATGCCGAGAAACTTGTGCTCTTTGCTTACAGGTAATGTGGTACCCGAGAGCTCAATAGCAGGGTCTGGTACTATTCCTCTCTTATTAGTGAAAAGGACGCATGTGCTTTTCTGTGGGCTCAACCTAAAAGAGTTTTCATCAGCCCATTTAGCCATTTTAATTAAGCCATGCTGGACATGTCGTTCGCAGAAAGCTAAGTTGCACGATTTAAAACCAATCTGGACATCATCTACATATACAGAGTAGAACATCGTTAGTAGAATAGCCGTGCGTAGAGAATTCATTTTCACAATAAACAGTGTACAGCTAAGCACACCGCCTTGCGGGACACCAGTTTCCTGGGTGAAAGACCTAGACAAGGCCTGACCCACCCTTACACGAAAGGTACGGTTAGAAAGGTAACTTTGGATTGTACTCAACATGTTGCCGCGGACACCCATAGCGGAAAGGTCTCGGATAATACCGAAGCGCCATGTGGTGTCATACGCTTTCTCTAAATCAAGAAATACGGAGAGAAAATACTGTTTGTGTATAAAGGCATCCCTTATGATTGCCTCAATGCGGACAAGGTGGACTGTAGTTCACCTACTTTCTCGGAAGCCACATTGGTAGGGATCCAGTATTCCGTTGCTTTCTAGGACACAGATCAGGCGCCGGTTAATCATCTTTTAGAAGAGCTTGCAGAGACAGCTTGTCAAAGCAATGGGTCTGTAGCTACTAGGTAAGGACGGGTCCTTGCCCTGTTTAAGTATGGGGATTACAATAGCTTCTTTCCAAGAAGATGGAATGGAACCAGCAGCCCACATGACATTAAAAAGAGAGAGGAGTGTCTTTTGTGTTTCAGGATGTAGGTGCTTGATCATTGCATACATGATACGGTCAGCACCTGGTACCGAGCCGTTGCAACAAGCGAGAGAAGCTTTAAGTTCAGCTAAACTAAACGGGCAGTTGTAATGTTCATTTCGGGCACATTTCCGATCAAGGGGCTGTCGCTCTGCGCACCCTTTGAACCTCAGGAATGTTTGTGTGTATTGAGATGCACTGGAGACATACTCAAAGTGTTCGCCCAGACAATCTGCCTGGCCCTCCAGGCCATCTCCTTGGGTGCTCACTAAGGGCAGCGGGTTCGTCTCACGGCCCTTTAATTTATTCACCCTGTTCCATACTTTTGCGTCGTCTGTGTAGGAATTTATACCAGAAATGTACCTCTCACAACTCGCTCTCTTTGCACGTCGACGTGTCCTTCTTCCTTGCGATTTAACCTGTTTAAAATTAATAAGATTTTCGGCAGTAGGAGAATCGCGATGCAATCCCCAAGGTTTGTTTTGATTTTTGCGCGCTTTGCGACATTCTTAGTTCCACCAAGGAATGCGGCGCTTCTGAGCCAGTCCGTTAGTTTCTTTAATACATTTTGTAGCAACGTCAATAATAAAACCAGTTAAATATGCTACGGCGTCGTCTACGTTAAGAGCAACAATGTCATCACGGCCTAAGTGTGTTAGCGCTCGGAACAGTTCCCAGTTCGCCGAGCCCAGGCTCCATCGAGGAGATGGTGACAAGCATCCATCTCGTTTCGTTGAGTTCAACAGAATTGGGAAGTGGTCGCTTCCATAGGGGTTCTTGAGAACAGACCACTCCAGTTATGGCATTAGTGGACGAGTATGTGTTATGTGTAATACTGTAGTACGTAGGCTCTTTCTTGTTCAATAAACATTCACCTGAAGAAAAGAGAAAATTTTCTATAAGGCGCCCTCACGCATCGCTACGAGAGTCGCCCCACAGGGGGCTATGAGCGTTAAGATCACCAGCGACTATGTATGGCGGAGGAAGTTCATCGATCAAGCTCTGAAATTTTGATCTGGAAAGCTGATAGGAAGAGGGGATGTAGATGGAGCTAATTGTGACTAGTTTACCAACCAACACTGCTCGGACAGCAACTGCCTCAAGGGACGTTCGGAGGCTTAATTGCTGACATGCAACGCCCTTATCGACCATTACAGCCACACCCCCTGACGAGGCGAGAGCTTCGTCGCGGTCTTTGCGGGAAGTGACATATTGCCTTAAAAAGTTCGTCTGTGTTAATTTTAGGTGTGTTTCTTGTACGCACATCACCTTTGGGCCGAATTTGCGGAGGAGGTCTTTAACATCGTCAAAATTACGTAGAAGTCCCCTCACGTTTCATTGTAATACTTGGGTATCCATAATGGAAAAAAAGTTAGTGATGTGTGTACAGAAAGATAGAAGTTAGTTCACGAGACCTTTCCAGGCCCCGTGATGCGTGGTTTTCCTTTCTTCCCGGTGCGCTCCAGGGAGCTGCACCCTTCTTTGGGCGTCTGAGACGCCGGTGTTTCGCTTGTATCCATCACATCGTCTGAGGCGGTGGATAGTGCCTGCTCAGCGCGGATGTTTGCGGGGGTTTCGGGCCTATCTGCACGAGCAGTGGCCCTGGGTCCGGCAGGCCCGCGGGTCTGCTGGCCCTCCTTGGCAGGGGGCGGAACAGCGCTGGTTGCTCCAGCCGGGGCGGCTGATGGCGTGACCGCCGTCACACTCCGTGTGACTTGGGCAGCCGCCGAAAGATGTGGCGCTGCCCCCCGGCGCGCCACCTCGGTGTATGAAGGACTGGACTGATTGTGGATTGAGAAACGCTTACGTGCCTCTGGGAAAGATAGGTTCAGTTTTACTTTCAGTTCTACAATTTGTTTCTCTTTTTTCCACGAGGGGCACGATCGCGAGTAGGCGGGGTGATCTCCTTCACTGTAGGCACAGCGGGTTGCTGAAGCTCAAATGTCAGAGGCGTGTTCATTTGAACTACACTTAGCACAAGTGGCGCGCCCTCGACAGTTTTGCGACCCATGCCCAAAACGCTGACACTTGAAGCATCGACGCGGATTTGGGATGTATGGCCTGACACGAAGCTTGCAGTTGCTGGTTTCAATTGATTCTGGTAGATTGCTAGTTCCGAAAGTAATGATAATGTGCTTGGTAGGTATTTGCTTGTCACCTCGCCTTAGTGTTATCCTCTGCACCTTGACTACGTTCTGGTCTTGCCATCCTTCAAGTAGTTCGCTTTCACTTAGTTCAAGGAGATAGTCTTCCGAGACGATACCGCGCACTGTGTTCATCGACCTGTGGGGGCCCACAGACACGGGGATGTCTCCAAACGCCACAAGTTTCGAAAGCTTGTCGTACTGTGGTTTGTCGCGAACTTCTAGAAGAAGATGGCCGCTTGCCATCTTCGTTACTTTATAACCTGGGCCTATTGCTTCAGTGAGACATTTAGCTACAACAAATGGCGAGATCATTCGGACTGTCCTAGTTTCTTGCTGGCTGTGTATAACGTGATACTTCGGGAAACACTGCTGCGGTTTCATAAAGAAATGAAAACTTTCATCGGTGCGCCCCCTTTTTAGGGAGCGATCAGATAGTGCGGGAAAAGCATTTGCCATGTAAAAATGTAAAATTCGGCGGCGATGGTAGCCACCCACCACCAGGCCCAACAAGGGGACGCTACAAAGTTAGAATACTTGCAGACGCCAGTCATGCATCGCCGCATAACCTAATATAAAATACCCAAGGTTGGATAAGTACACTAAGTTAACCCTTGCCGCCCAGAAATTCGGAAGTGAGAAGTGACTAGAAGACAGGACAGTTGGGAAAGTGAGAGAGAAAGACAAAAGATTGAAGAGGGGGACAGGAAAAGGCGGCAGCCGATTTCCTCCAGGTGGGTCAGTCTGGAGGTGCCGTCTATGTGAAGCAGAGGCCAAAGAGGTGTGTTGCCTCCGCCGGGGGGCCTTAAAGGTCCAAACACCCGGCATCGGCTCAACCCCCAGAATCCCCTTTCCCCAGAAACGGCTAAGCCGCGCACCGCTACACGCGGGAGGTTCCAACCCTCGTGTGCTCGGGTCCGTGATGTCGCAACACACCAAACGCCTGCTTACGCAGACGCCCCTGCGGGGTAGACCAGGGACGCTGATAATGATGATGAATTGATGTTTTGAGGGGCAAGGCCCAATTAGGACCAAGGAGCACCAGGCTAGTGTTAAATGAGTTGCCAATGTAGTAGTGAATCACGAGAGGTAGATCTGACGTGGCTGTAAAGGGGCCTTAAAACAGTCGTTGTAGAGTGCGTAAAATTGATATGTAATAAGAATATTGTAATGACTAATGGCGTATACTATTAAAAAAGAAAAATACATTCTAGGAGGGTAATACTTTTACTTATAAGTCGGTGCTAAAAACTTGTAGGAAGCACTACTGCCTTAGCCCTTGCAACCCAACAGCCTGGAGGCACGTGCTATACAGAACACTACTATAGCAGCAGCATCCGCTGGCGAGAGGATGCGCTACGAATTTATTGGGCCAATAACATGTAATACAACGTCACTAAAGAAACCTCGAACTGCTTTGGTGTCAAACAATGGTTCTGCTCCAAGAAACATTACCCGATGGATTGGGATGCGCTGGCGGTATACTAGAGGAAAGTGTTTTTGTCTTAGCTTCTGCTTCTCGAAACTCTAAGAGGACGTGGAGGACGGTTAGCCTCTAACCACATCTACCACGCGTAGGAGGGTCATTAGAACTCAGTAGAAAGTTGTAGGTGACATATGTGTCCTATGAGTGGACAGAATAGGACTTAGGTTCTTCGTATTTTTGTTGCGGAGGGCCACAAACCTAAGTGTGGCTTAATCACATGAACTTTATTATTTATTTGAGCATCCCACAAACGTTCCCAGTGACTGCAGTTTCTTTCGTAACATTAGACTAGTAACATGCATTACCACATCGTTCAAGAAGCCTAAGACAATTTGGTATTAAAAACCGGCTGTTCACCAATAAACATCATGCGATGAAAAGATATGATATAACGATATGCTGCAGCAAAATCTTTCCTTCTCTCCGCTTCGGCTTCCCGACACTCCAGGAGGACGTGGTTGACGGTGAGCATCTCACCACATCTACCACACCTTGGAGGTTCATTACCATTGAATGGAAAATTGTGAGTACCATATGTCTATTCTGAGACGACAGAATAGGACATCAGTTCGCCGGGTTTTCGTTACGGAGGGCCAGTAACCTAGCTGTGGCTTAATGAAGTGAAGCTTATTTGTTTCAGCGTCCCACAAGCGTTGCCAGTGGCTTCGCAGTTTCTTTCGCAAGAAAGGTTTCAAATCTGATGCAGGAACAGCCGCTGTAGGGTTAATAGCGTGTAGTATAACTGATGTGGCCATTTTGTCTGCTAGCACATTCCCCTCGCTACCTCTATGGCCAGGCACCCAGCATATAATTACATGCTGATTAGATATTCAGTGATTTTTAGCTGGACCAAATTTTTTAAATTAGAAAAGTATATATCTTGGTCACGTTCACCATTCGAGTGTACTGATTGGCGGCCTCTAGATACAGAGCAATTTCCGCACTTGCGTGCGTAATTAGCGAAGTTAAGGTAATGAACTTTGTAATTATCAACAATAGGTGGCTACAGAAATGAGTACTTTGGGGCCTGTCCTACACTAGCCGCAAAAAGAGTGCCTGTGTCGTCGATATCGCCGCCCCCCCCCCCCCCCCGCCTTTCATCACGTCTCTGACGTCACCGCCGGTCCGGCCCCGCGAGCAGCTTGCGTTCTCTCCTTGCTGTCTGCGACGTTGGCCTAGCGCTTCAATGCCGGCCGGCCGCCAAGGGCGCGGTCTTGTACGCGTTCCAAAATCGAACGGAGGCGGTCCGTCACGAAATAGGCGGTCCGCAATGTTCGCGAGAACGAGAGGAAGCAAACAGCCAATGAGCGAAGTGGAAGCCTGCGTCTTTTGACGTCTGCTTGGGGACCCTATAACATATTTAGAAGTGTTTCTAACATGTTGAGAAATATTTTACTATTATGACTGAGTATCAAAATGTGTTGGTGTTTCTTTTTGCAAGATTCAATTTGGAATGCGGAACGACTAAAACAAATTATTGCGGTTAATGTCTTGAAATGGCGCTAGGTGGTGTCGCAGTTTTGCGAAACGTTTAGCGGTGGCGCTAGCCACTACTCCGTTTCAAGCAAACGGTGAGGCTTTTGAAGCGGTTGGTTGAGTTGAGCCGTTGCGTGCGGAGAGCCGTTCTTCATTCTATGGGAGAGCCATGGCGCAGAACGTCACAGCGTGCGCACCCGTCAAGGGACCGCGTGTTTCTGAGGGCCAGCGGGAGACGGTGCTCGCTTTTATGGAGCAGCATCCCCAGCTGGCTTTAAGATCCAGCGAGCTGGGGCCGGGCTTCACCGCTGGCGACCTGCGACGGCTGCGGCAGGAGCTGGCCGACGTGCTGAACGAGTAAGGGCCGGTGGTGAAAACAGTGGAGCAATGGCAGGAGTGGTGGCGCAAGCAGGTCTACGAGGCCCGCCGCGACGCCACCTCAATTGCCCAAGTGCAAAGATGAGTGACCGTCGAATGGTCTGGGCGATTTTTCCTTCGACATTGGTGTGTATTTTCAGAAGCACTGGAGGGGGCCGCGCACCCGGCTTCCACGGCCGAGTACTGCACTTGACGGGGACGGCCCGCTTGCGTGGCCGCCCTAATATCATGGGCCGACTTAGAGTTTGCCATTATCTGCAAGTGGCACCTTTAGCGAAACGCGACACTGCTGGTGAACAGGAAAATAGCGTAGAAGAGAATGGAAAAGCAGGTAAGTTAGTCAACTAGAATCTCAGTTGGCGGCACTTTCGGGAAAAGGGGATTAAGTGATCATCACAGAAATAAAATGCATTCAGGTAAGTGCAGGAGGATGGTAATGCATGTAACCATTAAGCACTCAATAATTGCAGGTTATTTCCGCAGATGTGTAGCACGAAACTTGTAACATGGCCAGTGTAACGAATAGCCACGTAGTGAAGGGACACGTTTATGACACTTTCCAACAGGCCGACGATCCCACTGCCGCAATGGAGGTCGTCGTCGAGGCTGCGGACGTGAGGAGCACAGCGACACGTAAGCATCAAAGGAATAAGTGTTTGAATTATCGCCAAATGTGTGTGCAGTTCGTAAACTTTTTATGTGTTTACTCTACAGCGGCAGAGGATCCACCGCATCGCGCATCGGACACGGAAAGGGTGGCCGCTGCACCTGGTAAGTTATTGATCCTCAAGCTGTTAGAGAAAATAAACTCTCGTATTTTCTTGAACTAGCCCAATAATAACATGGCCATAGCCACGTTTATGCATACCATAACATGCATATCATAACATGCAGTGCAACTGTGGAAAATGATGCATGCTTTCAGTGTTGCAGCGTCCTGTACGGCCACCACGTCGACAGCGACCGCGACCGGTGGACACCCTTACCACGATGTCGTCGCAGTGCGCCCGCAGCCTCGAACAGAGCAGCGAGATGCTCCAGGTTGGTAGATATTTTGGTGTCATTTTACTTGACGGACAAATATTCTCTATCCTTTGTTATCATAAGTGAATCATGAATCTGAAAAACAAACCAACTTGGGATGTAAACAAGAAATATGCGTTGTATTGAGGGTTCGGTATCGTATCTTGCCAACGATCAACCGCCGGGCAAAAGGTTGGTTAGCCCTGAAAAAGGCTGTTTGGTGGTAAGAGATGCATTTGAGTAGATGACGGAAGAGTAGTTCCAGTAGGTCTTTGTCCAAACGAAGAGGGCATAGCTTGTACACGACGCTTGACACTGCCAAAGGATACCACCAGGCCAGTGGCTCTTCAACTGAGAGGGAATTGTCGTGCACGTTGCAATTCTTGACAACCGCAGCTTCCAGCCATGAGCTGGTTGCGAGTAATCAGCAACTCATGCGAACAGTTCCACCACGATTATTCATTACAGGCGCAGCGGAGGGTTGAGGAATACACCACCCGCATCACTGTCGCGGCAGAGAGGACGGCTGTCACGACAAAGGATGGCTGTCGCGGCTGAGAGGACGGCAGCGGCTCAGGAGGCTATCCTGATGCAGGTGCGCTCTATGGCACGAGACATAGCTGGGCACCTGCAACATCAAAGGATGAATTAATTTATTGTTTATGTTCAACTTTTCAATTTCATTTTATTCATTTATTGTGTTTTGTTTTTTATGAGTTCAGTTTATTTTATTTATTTATTGTTTGAGTTTTAGAAGTTAACTTTCATTTGAGGCACGAATTGTTGCTTCACTTTGAGTTTTAGTGTTTAAGTTTCCTTGTTGCCTTGTATAAGTGATACAGGAGCACTTTTTGGATGAAAGGCGCAATGCGTGCATCCATTTTTGTTGTGTAGTATTTGCCTCTTTCTATTTATGCTTATCCAGCTGCAACGCCAGCGTGCTTTTTTATTTACATATTTCGAAGGCGCGTAGTCATTTACAGTGGAATCATTACAAGTAGTTGCAGATTTTTGTGTATGGGTTTTTTACTGCGATATTTATATTGCTTCACTATGTGTTCTATCTGACTGCACTCATTATGAAGCGTTACCGTATAGTGTAAGCACTGTGATATTTCCATTTCAGCACAGTGAGGCTAAGGTGCAACAACTACAATGTGGTCTTTTTTCAGAGCACCAAACTAGTCACTCTTCAAGTTGCATAGTTTCACAAATGAAAATGGCCATCATCATTTTACCATGCCGGTAATTGGTTTCCTCTAGTTTTCGTTCCAAGAGGTCATTGCAAGAATAAGTTTCAAGTGTGATACGATCTGGGCGCTGTAAGATTGCAGAGCCAATTATTCATGTTGTATGTAATTTGTGTTTCATCACAGCTGGCAAGGGCACTCACCTTTCTACAATTATGATTCACCTCTTGTTTAGCATCCCACTACAATTGTTTTCGAGAAATGAATGCTTCTAGTCAGTGACTCGTAACACTGAGAAGGGAACGGACGTGCCTGTCAAAGTCATACTTTCTTGCAAGGTCACTTAATGTAACTGCAAGTTTTATGTGCCGTGGTGAAAACGAATTGTGTGATGCTAATGCTTTAATGTTGTCACATGCTTTGCTACGTGTAGCGTGTTGTACTACAAGGTTCGTGATGTACTAGTCATCAAGGCGTGCGATAAAGTTGACCTTTGTATTTTTTGTGTGTTTACATTAATTTACGTCTACCCATTTGGACATGATGTGACGAATGTAATGTCACAACACACAGCGGTATATTTTTTGTGTGTTTGAAATCTGCATTCATTGCGCTTTACTTGCTTGCCTTGTCTGCGTATTCATGCTTGCACGGAAGTTTTGATACACCTAGCACAAGACGTGGCTAGCAATCATATTGCCTCGTTCCTACCAATGTACACTGAGCGTCCGAACGCACAGGATGTGGCGGTTGCGATCATTCTGGTGTGTTTTATGAAAATTGTGCAAACCTTTTCCTGATGGTGACCATGAGCACAGAGTGCCGATCATATGTACTGCTTCCGTCAAGCCTGTCATGACTATGATGGGTCAAGGGATGTTTCCATTTGATATGATATTTAAAGAAAAGGCTGCACTTTAGCGTTGCTACCATGTTTCATGTTGCCACTTCATGTTGCACTAGGAAAGAAGTACTTTGTGCCGATTCCCCATTACTGTAACCACAAACTATGGCAAAACAAACACATGTTCTGTGTATTAACATGAGTGGAAAGTAACAACTGCTGCATCTGCATGTACAGCAAGTGGCCTATCATAGGATGCACACAACACATACAAGCTGCTGTGTAGTGAAGGATACGAACGTCATAGTGGGTCATGCTCTCCAGCCCTTTCTAGTGGGTCGATCCCTCCTGCGCTCTCCTCGAGAAACACCGTTCGTGCTGATAGCTCAGGCCTTGAACTAACGGCCGGTCCAAAAGGCTGGTGCCTAATAAACGCCTTTACAGCTGTAGCATCGTATTTATAATGTTCGACGAGTAAAGAAGCATTTTGTGATGTGCTTATTGCACACAACAATGCTAGCTTGGGAGCAGCAGCAAATGCAGTTCTTCAAAGATAAAGGGCCATAACTCATTGCCTTACGACTGCTTTACGCGTACTACTGTTAATAAATGGGAACCTTGGAGACTCTTGCACAGTGAAGAGGGTACACATGTTTCAGAGTCCGCGGCTGTGGCATTCTTTTTAAAGGATTCTTTGTATAACTTTACTTCGTTTGTGTTTAAATTATCATAATCTGTCGGATGTGTGGATTAGGAACACTAACCATCCGTATGGAGGTGCACTTGATGTGTATACAAATTCTTTATTATATTTTGCACTGTACAAACACAGCCATGTGATAGCCTAGGGGCACTTCAATTTGTATAAATAAATTATGTATCATGAAAACTCACCATTCCTGTGTCCTTCAGAAAAGGTTGACAACGGCAATGCGCTGCTGCGTTCCTGTGAGAAACACGTCGTGCGGTGCCAGCACCTGGCTGTCTCCAGGCTCCTCTGACTCCTCAGCTGGTGGCACTTCTCCACCTTAATCGTCCAATGACCAGTCGCCCGCGTCCAATGCAACGTTATGGAGAGCAACGCATGCATAAATGATTCGCGCTGCTCTATCAGGGCTGTATAGCAGAGGCGGAAAGTGCTGCAAGCAGCGGAACTTACTTCTCAACACCCCGATACATCTCTCTACAACATTGCGCATGGATGCGTGCTCCCGGTTGTAGTGGCCTTCGGAGGTGATGCCGGCGTGACTGCCAGGTACAGGAACAAGTAGCCACGACTCGAGGGGATATCCCGAGTCTCCTGTTACAGAAAAATGACAGTTGAGTGTTCTGCCCTAGTTAGGGGTACGCATTACGAATACTTACCAAGCAGATACTCGCGAGGCTGCAGTTGTGCGGCTAGGCGTGCACGCAGTGGATTGTGCTGCCACACCCAAAAGTCGTGGCATGAACCAGGGAACCGGGGATCCACAACAAGAATGCAAAGTTCTGCGTTGCACACCTGCAATGGGGACCAATACAAAATAGCGCTGCAGATATGCTTGAAATCCCTTTTTGCCATTCATATGCAGAAAACAATACATGCATGTACGCTGGTACAAGCGGCTACACTGTTTCAGTCATAGGCGTGGACAGGGTTTTGCAAATGGTTGGGGGGCAATGCGCCCCCCCCCCTCTTTGTGCGCACGCCCAATTCATTTCATTTGTTTCCTTAAAGACCCCGTAGTAGGGGTATTACATAAGGGATGGGAATACAACAATACAAACAAGTGTTACAATGCTTACAATTCGTTAGATAAAAACGTTGTTACATCTTGAATGAATTGTGATGAGCAGGTGACGGCAGCGACTTGATGAGGAAGGGCATTCCAGTCTTTAGATGCTCGGTAGAAAAATGAGGCTGAAAATGTATTTGTGCGTGAGTTTGGTTGTGCTACCTGCAGGGGATGGCCAATGCGTTGTGACCGGCGTGATAGGGGGACAATGAATGGTGGACGATTAAGCGTCGAATAGTAGAACCTATGGAAGAGGGAGAGGGTGGCAACGCGGCGACGAAAGGATAGAAGCGATAAGATTCTTTTTTCAAGTATGAAATGCTGACGTCGTAGGAGTATGTGGAATGAATATACCTGGTGGCGCGATTTTGAACTGCCTCAAGGGCTTTGGCGAGATATGCTTGATGGGGATCCCAGATGGAAGATGCGTATTCAAGTTTGGTTCCTACTAAAGATTTATAGGCTAACAGCTTTACATGCAATGGAGCGAAGCGAAGGTGGCGTTTTAGAAATCCCAATGTTTTGTTAGCCGATGAAATTACATTAGTAACATGCACATTCCAGGTTAGGTCATTAGCCAAGGTGACACCCAAGTATTTGTAAGATTCTACTAATTCAACAGAGACGTTACTAATCCGATAAGGAAAGCGAAGGGGGCGTCGGGTGAATGAAACAAGTTTGCATTTATTAGAGTTGAGTGTCACCAGCCAATGATCACACCTATTCTTGTACGTGGTTAAGGTCAATTTGAAGAGCTGTTTGGTTAGTGATGTTATTGACTGCGCGTTAAATGACGCAGTCATCGGCAAACATACGGATCTGGCAGGATACGTGCAAGGGTAAGTCTTTAATATAGATCAAGAAAAGAAGGGGGCCAAGGACGGATCCCTGTGGTACGCCTGACGTGACGGAGGCAACGTTAGAAGCGTGGTTGTTAACTGAGACATATTGCGACCGGTTTGTTAAAAATTGTTCGAGCCATTTTAGGATATCAGGATGCAGATGCAAATGTGAAAGTTTTAGTAATAGGCGCCGATGCGATATTTTGTCAAACACTTTCGCGTAATCCAAAAATATGGCGTCTGTTTGAATGTTCTTGTCAAGATTAGTATGAATGTCATGAAGAAAGAGTGCAAGCTGGGTGTATCGCAAGACAGGCCCCTGCGGAACCCGTGCTGCGCTGGATGACAGAAGTTGTTAGCGTCTAGAAAGTTCATATTATGAGAGTAGATTACATGCTCCAGGATCTTGCAGGGAACACTTGTCAATGAGATGGGGCGGTAATTTAGTGGAGAATTTTTGTTACCTGATTTGAAGACTGGAATAACCTTCCCCATCTTCCACTCATCTGGTATGGTGCCTGTGGAAAGCGACTGCGAATGCACTAATTCGCAGTCATTGTTTGCACTAATTGACAGCTAAATGAAAACTTGAGGCACAATATTGCGCAACAACACCCATACACGCTAAAGCCTGCCGATGCAATAGATGCAAGTACTTCCGTGTTCAAAATGCTTCCAGCGTATCTTCCCTATAGTGTATCGATTTCTGCTACGACTGCTGCCCATTTTCCTTGCTACCTCCAAAATTCACAACTCCATTGTGTATGCACGCCAGAATGAAAACACAATTTAGGAAAGGCAAACGGCTTATGCACACAAACACATGGCACTCATCATTACCGCTGACATGTCGGACTTCAACGAGCTCGTACACAGTTCCCCGCATGTCCTCTTTTAACCGTTACATTACTAGTTATGCCAGCTTGGGCATTAAACTGAACAATTGCTACTAAGGGCGAGTAAAAATGGCAGCTACAATTTGAAGTAAAACATTCCAACGGTACTTACGACAATGACGTTTAGGGCGTAATAACCCTTCCTCGCCATGAAGCTCGCCGTGTCGGCCGGGCACTTGAGTCCCTCTGGCTTCATTATGGCGATCAACGTGCCGTCGACGCACGCTAGCACGCCTGGAATAGCGCCGCGTCGCGCAAACGCCGCCCTTGCCTCATCCTTGGCAGCCGGTGTAAATGAGAAGTCCACCAACTTTCTCCGGGCAGACACGGAAATGATGGCCCCCGTCACCTCGTGGATGGTGTTGCTCACGGCCGACTGCGCCATGCCTATTTGCTCCTCGCGACCAACGCTCCTCTGGAAGCTTCCGGTGCCGAAGAATCGCGGCGCGCGCAACACCTTCCTTTCTGTGGAAAGGCCACTGGCTCGCTGGCATCCAATGATGGGGTCAAGCTCGTCGCACAAGCTACGCACTGTTCGTTTGGACAGACGAACATACTGCCGGAACTCTTCCGTCCACTCTTCAAATGCATCATCTACCTCGGGTCATCGTCTCTGCGCGACTGCAGCAGCCGCACAGGCAACACGTAAAGACACGGCAGATAAAGAAAACGCCACTTTCTCCAACTCTTGGGACTGCCGATTTGGATTGAACCGGATACGAAAGAGGCTAGCTGTCCCAAACGCTTACGTTTTAATCCAATCCAAGCCGTCTGGTAGCCGTTCTAATCCGTTCTATCGAAACGGACGGACTCGGCATCCATTCCATTGCGTTCGTCCGTTAGCAGACGACACGGAATGATTGACAGCAGCAAGACGTCACGGCTCACGTCACAATTGACGTCATGGCGTTCGTCACGGTTCAAATTGACCAATCGTGTGCGGCTCGATGGAACGGAGCGCCTCCGTTCCATTTTGGAACGCGTACATGATCGCGCCCCAAATTTACTTCGTCATTCCGTCGGGCGCCAAGTGTACACTTCCACCAACGAAATGGCGTTTCAGGCTTTTGGATGATAACCGACGTTAAATCAAAATTCCCTTTCTCCGGGAAAGCTGCCTCAAACGCGCGCGTGCGAGTTGTATGAATAAAAACGCGTGAACAGATAGCAATATAACTCACCGAGTGAGCCGGACTTGAGTGCACTCAACACAGTTTTATTCCTGGAAGACACTGCTGAGCAAGCTACTTGATAGAACACACAAACACACACACACACACACACACACACACACACACAGTGTTGTTCCAATTACATTCCTGCAAAGGAACTGATGAAAATGATGGCCATTCGTGGCAACACACGTCATCAACCTGTCTGTCATGGAATCCGAGACTTGCTTGAGCATGGCAGGTATAATTGCAGCACATGCAGCAGTTATCCTTGTTTGAGGTCTTCCACAGTGGCGGGTTCAGTGGCGTAAACAACATTCTTCACATATCCCCAGAGGAATAAATCTAGAGGGGGTCTGGAGAACGTGCCGGCCACGGAACGGGTCCATTCCGTCCTATCCATTGAAGAGGAAAAGTGTTGTGAAGGCACGGCACAGCCCTAGAAGAGGAATGCGGAGGCACGCCGTCGTTTTGGTACCAAGTGTCTTTCATGAGGGTTAGAGGCAGTTCAGCGACGAACGAGTACGACTTCTTTCAGTATCTGCGCGGTGTTTAAGTTCCCAGTGACTGTGCCATCAAAAAATACGGTCCGATAACTTTTCCATTGTAAATCCCGCACCACACGTTAACAGACCACCGTACCTGGTGGCTGTGCTCACGGAGCCAGTAGGGATTTAAATTTGCCCAATAATGTGAGGTCCACTCATAATGCGCATTGTGAATGTTCACAACTGGATTTCGACAAAACTGGGCTTCATCTGTCCAAATGATTTTCTTGGGGAAATCGGGATCTCCGTCTACTTGAATCAGCGCGCAATTGCGAAATTCCAGGCGTCTCAAAAAGTATGTGTCTGTCAGTGCTTGGTGCAGGGTCTCATGAAATGGGCACAATCGATGTTTCACGAGGACTCTTCACACTGTTCTGATGTTTGCTCCACAAGACTCGGCAACTTCTCGCGCGCTTGCTTCGGGCTTTGCCACAAAATATCCAACTATGGCTTCTTCGAACTCTTTGCTTATCAGATATTCATTCAGTGTCCACCTTGTCATTAGCGATCCAGTTGCAGCAAAATTGTTGAACACGCGTATAAACGATGTGTGTGCAGGAACCCGTGGCCTGGATTATGGCGGGCGGAATAGTATTGCGCCGCTAGACGAGAGTCAGGGGCCGGAAACTCCCAATACCTCCCATGGGACGCTCGGTTCCATGCCGATACGCGGCGGCAGCGCCACTTCCACAACTGGCGGCTGCCGGATATCCCTACTGGAAATAATTCACAAACAAAACAATGCATTATTGACGTCCCTGATGAGCTCAGAAAGTACGGGGAGAGGGCACGCAGCCGGGAGGAGGGTTACCGCTGAAGCCCTCCTTTCCCACTTCGAATGCAAGCGGACTGTGTTCGTGCTCTCTTGCAGGTCCGCTGGCCGTGCGGAGACATTGGCCAAATCACGGAGCAGAACCCGCTGAAGTGTGTCGTGTATTAGGAAGCGCTTTCTTCCTGCCAGGTTTACCTTGCAAGCTGCTATTCATTTTCTAAACCACTGGGACATTGCTCGCACGCACCAGTGCCAAGAAATTATATTGTAGAATATTTATATAGCGAACCGTTGTTAATTACCAATATTCGCGGTTAATATGTTACATTTCGTCATTTAGTGAAAGTAGTCGCTTTGAAAGTCCTAACTTGCGGTTACGTTTAGGGCTACGCTTCTACTAGTCCACAGATATAGTGGGGGGTAGCATGAAGAAAATAACTTCCTGGAACCATCAATCGTTAATTTGTTCGTGTGTTGTGAAGTGGATCAACTAAAACTAGCCGATTTCTTGGCCAGCCAAAACTCAACACAAGTAAAAGTTGAACGCTTTTGTTTTTATTCCCACATTCGGTACTGGAAAAAGACTGACCTCCACGCAGTGCGAAAGTGGCAGTCAACAGAAGCAATTTTCATACACAATGGAAATTTGTACACAATGAGTGAAAACAGATTCCGGGAGATCTAAACCAATGTGAAAATTATTAACCACCACGGCTGCGTCTTTCTTTTTTTTTTAACCTTGGCTGTGCACGTCGACAAAGAATGAACAAAATGTATAGCCCAAAAACGCGCACTCAAGCCCTTCATTACAGGTATTTCAACGGCAAAATATGGGCTGCCGTCATGAAGAATGAGTCGAGCGACACTGCTCTTATGTCAGTCCACTCAGGCTTGCATAGAACTGGTTTACTCATGCAAAATGAATACCTGCTCGGAAAATAGAGTGAAATACTTGTGCTTACCCGTGGTCATTAGGAAACCTGAAAAACTTCTCAGAACTGGAATTCCCGGTGTTCGAACACTACAGAGCCGCGCAACACATGTTATGCCCCGATTTAGCCATCTTCGTATAATGCTCGGTCGACCTGGGGCGCGATCTTGTACGCGTTCCAAAATGGAACTTCCATCGAGCCGCACACGATTGGTCAATTTCAACCGCGACGTTCAAATTGACCAATCGGGTGCGGCTCGATGGAACGGAACGCCTCCGTTCCATTTTGGAACGCGTACAAGATCGCGCCCCTGGTTTCCTGCGTCTTCCGTTCGTTGCACGCCTGATCAAGCTTCTCTGTCTTATCATAGAGAAAGGAATTCAATTTCTTTCTCTATGGTCTTATCTTCCCCGTCTTCCCACTTGGGACCACAACCGAAGCAGACGACCAAGCGCGATATGACTTGTGATATCGCTGAGCGAGTGGCAAGCGTGAGCGGAGACAAGCTCGACGGACGCACGATAGCGACCACTTCCCGCGCTTCGCCCGATTTAAAATTCACAAGAAGAAAAATAAGAAAAATAACTTAGGATGTCCGGCAACCGTTAGGAGCGCGCATATGCCTTGAAACCTAAAGTCCCTATGTAAGAAAAGTACCGCCATCTACTCTTTCCTCCGCCGCCTCCTCTCCTAAAGCGCTTGCTTTTTCTTAACTTTTTGCTTGCGAAAGCCAAGTCGACGGTGGCGTACCTAGAAAGTCCGCGTTGAAGCTTTCAGGCCTGGCGCGCGCCGCCGCCGCCGCCAGCAACTGCGGCTGCGCAGAGGACTTTCAACATGGCTCTGAGGCGGAAAAAAAGAAAATATAAAGAAGTGAAAAGCGCGCGCTATCATCGCCCAATCGGAGATACAGGATAACACAGGAGAGAGCGAAACGGCCTTTGTCAAAGAATGGCGGTACTTTTCTTATATAGGGACTTTATTGAAACCTAAAACCCCTATATATAAAAGGTAGCGCCAACCACTTCCCTCCTCCTCCGTTCCGCTGTCGCGCTCGGCGCGGCCAGCGCGATCGAGGCGCGATATCGACAGTGGCGCCGCCTACGTCGGGCCTGCCGTGGCAGACGAAAGCTAACGCGCTACCAGAGGAAATCCGCGGAAAACTTCGATCGCGTCCTGCGGAGCAGTTATTGAGGCGCGATTTTGCTTCGTCAGTCAGTAACTGACCTTAATAATGCCGTTTTGGAAGTAGCAACGCGACGATGCGAGACGGCGCAAATACCAAGTGTGCAGCAAGCGTTTGCGCACGCCGGATGGTAAACAAAAAAAGCCTTTTGCCCTCGCCTTGTCGGTTGCGGCAACTTAAGGCGCAGCAGCATGCCATCACAGCGAAGTTCTTGTCCCTAACACGTTTGATCCGTTTATGCGTACAACACTTTCGTCGCACAGGCGCGAGAATGGCGGTCGGAGCGCGCTGGAAAGAAAAAAAATATACAAAAGCGCAGCCCGTGCTTCCACGTGACACGGATTGGCCAATGGGGGAGCGGAGGAGGCTGGGGCAACAGGAGGCGGCGAGGAGGAAACGCCGAGGTGAGTGCGGTGGCGGCAAGATCTAAGAATGGCGCTACATTTTATATATAGGGGCTTTATTGAAACCGAAACTAGCTCTACTTTCCGAGGGCTGCGAGAGTTTTTGTTCATAGTCAAATGAGCGATCACCATGCCACTTCTTGAACTGACAGCCTGATGTCGACCCGTGAAGCCACTCTGAGCTGCGTCGTTCGCAGTCGCACTGCAGACTGATATGACGCCGTGCCTGTAGTATAAAAATCCCAAGGAGCCTGCCAAAAAATTCTGGCAGGTGATAAACCCTCAAGAAAGGCACAGTGTAACACTTACCAATGACGAAGGTGAAACGGTCGGCGATGTAGAGTGCGCGAACCTTTTTATTGCAGCTTTTGTATCTGTATTTACAGAAGAGCCTACCACGTTCCCGTTTTCTTCGCGTACTAATGTACCAAGTGTTATGCCAACTATTACATTTTCACCAGAAGGTATCTCATCGTTAATTGACAATCTTAAACTCACATCGTCGGCCGGCGTGGATAACATTAATTCGAAACTATTAAAGAACACTAAGCATGTCGCCGCGGTGTTCCTGTGTTTGCTATTCTCGCAGTCACTTTCAACTGGTGAAATACCATATGACTGGAAGGTGGGGAGGGTTGTTCCCATCCACAAAGCAGGTGACAGGATTTGGCCGCTTAATTATCACCCCGTTTCATTAACGAGTGTGCCCTGTAAGCTCATGGAGCACGTCATGTACACTGAAATCATGAAGTTTCTTGACTCGATCAAATACTTTCATTCATCCCAGCATGGGTTCCGCAAAGGCTTTTCCTGTGAAACACAACTGGACATTTTCCTGCATGATATTCACACTTCCTTAGATTCTAACCTCCAAACAGACGCGATATTTCTAGATTTTGCAAAAGCATTCGACAAGGTACCACACCAACGTCTACTAATAAAACTTTCTCTTGCGAACCTTAACCCCGAGATTTTGCAATGGATTGAAGCGTTCTTGACAAACCGATCTCAGTTCGTTGCAGTTAACAACCGCGCATCTAACCCCCTACCAGTGACTTCCGCTGTACCGCAAGGGTCTGTTCTTGGACCTCTACTCTTCTTAATATACATCGATGATCTACCCCTGCACGTGTCTTCCAACGTTCGTTTGTTCGCAGACGACTGTGTCATTTATCGAACAATTACTCGCACATCTAATCAAGACTTACTTCAGGAAGACATTAACTGTTTACAGCAATGGTGCGACCGTTGGTTAATGGAACTTAATCCTAAGAAATGCAACTTGATGGTATTTTCTCGTCGGCGCGATCCATTTCCTTACCAATCCACAATTCATAATATTTCCGTCTGTTCTGCGCACTCTTACAAGTACCTAGGTGTTACCATATCTAACGACTTATCCTGGCGCACACACGTCAGTAACATCATTTCATCTGCTAACAAATCACTGGGTTTTCTCAAGCGTCATCTAAAACGTGCCCCCAAACCTATTAAACTAGTGGCCTCCCAGTCAATAGTCCGACCGAAACTGGAATATGCATCCGCCATATGGAATCCACACCAAACATATCTCATCAACGCACGCGAAGCCGTTCAAAACCGCGCCGCAAGGTTCATCCATTCTAATTATTCATATGACGTGAGAATACCTTACTTAAAGAAAGAATTGAATTTACTTCCCCTTTGTACGCGCCGGTGCACTGGAACCCCTTCACTTTTTCATAAGTTCTACCACACCTCGCTTAATCAACCACCCTATATCCTACCCACAGCCCGAACATCTCATCGTACACGACACACTTTTCAAGTGGGCCGCCCTCGCATGCGCACTGTCACCTTTTCCGCCTCATTCTTTTGCCATGCCGCTACAGATTGGAACAACCTGCCCCACCAAATCGCCTCCATCATTTGCCCTCGTACGTTTATGGAGAGTGTCACTGCGCACTTTTCACGATGAAAGTGACTTGTGTTAACGTACTTATATGCTCGTGCAATTTTAGTTTGTATTATTTAGGTCTATGTGTTTGGGCTGACGTATGTAACACTTTAACTCATGTAGTTTTTTTTTTGTTCTCTTTTGTTGTTGGCGTGTTCATTTCTGTATTACACAAATTATGTAATAATGTATTCCCACCCCTTATGTAATACCCCTGTCAAGGGGTCTTTAAGGTAATAAAATGAAATGAGGAGCGGGGTTGGCGCTACAGCGCAAATTGGCGCCCGACGGAATGATAAAGTCAATTTGGCGGCCCGGCTAAAGTCCTTATATAAGAAAAGTGCCGCCATCCTTTGATCAACGCCGCTTCTCTCTCTCCTGTATCTCCGATGGGACGATGATAGCGCGCGCTTTCACTTCTTTATATTTTTTTTAGAGTGTACTAGAATACGGTCGAGTGGGACGAGCCGCTGCGGCGGCGCATGCTTTGCAGCGAGGCGCCCGACGTGGAAAAATACTGTGGAGGCGCTGCGATCGAAGTGGATTGGGCCGCATCAAGGTCGCGCCGTTGGAAACTGCTGGTGATACTGCTCCGCAGGGTCATTAGTACTACTTCGCGGGCTGGTATTTGCCTTGAGACCGCTCAAATGGCGTTTAAATTTGCATATAACATGTATTTATGCCTTAAGAAGACATTCCCTTTCTCTTCTTTATTTTATTTTATTTTTTAATGCCGCTCGGTTATTGCGCGTGTACTGCGGCCGCAGTGTCGGCTTTCATTCTACTTTGTTATCGTACGGTTCCCCTTCGAGAACAAATACTTTTCTTGTTCTTCAAGCAGCATGTATCTCTCGTGTGTATTGTTGCGCGTATAGTTTTCCATCAGTAGGTCTTGCGAAACGCAGACGAAGAAACATTTGTAACCTTCCTGCTTGCCGCTTCGATAAGTAAAGCATATCTGCCGCATCCGGCGCCTTGTACTCAGATTTACGGGAAGCATTGTTATAGATAAAAAAGAGTAAACTGCAGCGCAACATTCCATTCAAGTTTCCGCCTTACTCGCGTAACAGAAAGCGGAGTAAGTGGTACGGGGTCATTTATTGCGGTCGGACTTCGAGCGCCAAAAACGGTTTTCGATTGTCCTTCTATATTCTAATCTTTGGCGGTAAGCCGTACGTGGAATTTTTTTTCCAGTCCATACTTCAAAAAAGAAAAGAGAGAGAGAGAAAAGACTTTATTCGAGGTCAGACTAAGACCTATAGATATTCCTCCGCCAGGAGGACCATGGCCAGCTGGTCGGCGAAGGCCGCCGACGCCAACCACACCCGCCAGTGGGGAGGTGGGGGGTTAGGGTAGTGAGGGGATTGTAGGGCTGCGGGGCAAGAGAAAAGGATGTGCTCTACATTTGCGTACGTAGAGGGGCAGTTGGGACATGAGGGGTCTGAGCGGTAACGATAAAGGTATAGGCGTGCTGGAGTGATCAAGGTGTTGAGCTGGATGGCCCTGAGGGTGCGTACTTGGGCAGTGGAGAGACGAGGGTGTGGTGGCGGAAGCGTCTGCAATGAATGCCGGAGGTGTTTGTAGTGCTGCTTCAGAGTTTTCTTATAAAAGTGTGCCTCGTCCGCTATGGGCGGGCAAGGCCAGGGGATCGTCGGCGCCCGGCTATTAATCTCGCGGGCAAGCTCATGAGCGAGCTTATTGCCGATAATCCCCGCATGACCTGGCACCCACACCACAGTGACCAAAGCATGGGAGAGATGGGAGAGAGCGTCAGAAAGGTCGTCATGAAGATTATCGGGAAGTCTGTTGTCGCGAAGAGCCCTGATTGCCGCCATGGAGTCCGAGCAAATGCGATACCGAGGAGAGGGAGGAAGAAGGGTTAGTTCGTGCGTTGCGTGAACGATCGCGGCCAATTCAAGGGATAGAGAAGAAGTAGGAAGTGAGAAGGGGCCAGCGGTGGAAGTGATGGGAATGCCAAGGGGGGTCGGCATTGTCACACAAGCAGTGGAGCCATGAGTTTGGTAATACGCTGCGTCGACGTAGCATGTGACAGTGTCCGGTGGAAAAGGGTCGTGGAAGTGAGCGCGGGCTTGTCGTCGTCCCTCATGAAGATGTGGGGTCATATTAGAGGGAATAGGGGCACAGCGGAGATTGCTGGGAAGAGGTCGTTGAGGAGTGTACAGAGGAAAGTCAATGGGCCGGATGCCAGCCCGCTGCAGTAGCCAGTGACCCTGCGCAGAGCTGGATAGGCGGCCAAGTTGTCGATCCCTATGGAGGCACAAGAGCTCTGCAAGGGGAAGAAATAAGCCTGTTGCGTATAGTTTGGCTGTGGATGCGTGTGTCGGAAGATGTAGGGCAGCTTTATAGAGAGTGTTTAAAGCCGATTGAATGCGATGCATTTGCGTCTGCGTAAGTGTGCAGTATGGTAGGGAATAAAGGATTTTGTTCAAGGCAAAAGCTGTTACAAGTTGATTGGCTCTGCATTCGTCGAGACCGCCGCGCCGCCTGACCACTCGTCGGACTAAGTGAGTTACTTGGTGGCAGGTGGTGATCGTGGACTGTATTGCGCGGCTGAAAGAGTGGTCTTGGAGGGGAAAGCCTAAAACCCGGCAGGATGACGTGCGGGGGATGGGAGTACCGGCGAGAGTGAGATTAAGGAGGGGGTTTACAGACCGTTGGTACTTTGTAGCGGAAAGGAGCAGCAGCTCAGATTTCTCTGGAGCTGCTTGCATACCAGAGCGGGAAAGGAATTCGGAAATGAGGTTGAGGCCGGATTGTAATGTGAATTCCACCTCCCCCGGTGAGCCGTGAGCACACCAAAGGGTTATATCATCAGCATAGAGAATTGACTGTAGGTGCGGAATCTCCGACAAGGATTTTGCGAGAGGGGCTAGCCCGAGATTAAAGAGGGTTGGAGAGAGCACAGCACCTTGAGGTGTTCCGCGGGTGAGCGCGATGGGCGGGGACAACGTGGTCCCGAGTCGGAACTGAGCTTGTCGAGAGCGGAGAAAAGAAGAAACGTAACAGTAGAGTCGGGATCCACAGCCGGTGTCTTCGAGGGGGGAGAGGATAGCGTCATGAAGTAAGGTATCGAAGGCCTTGCGCACGTCCACAGTGACAAGTGCGTGAACTTGACACCTCGAAGGTTGAAAGAAAGTTTCCTGGAGAAAGAGAAAGAGGTCTTGAGTAGACATGTGGGGGCGGAAACCAATCTGATTGTGCGGAAGGAAGTGAGTATCGTCGAGAAGATCCGTAAGACGTGCGAGTACCATGCGTTCCATGGTTTTCCCGACACAGGAAGTAAGTGAAATGGGTCGCCGGTTGGAGAGTGTGGCGGGCTTGCCGGGCTTTGGTATTAGAGTAATGATGGAAGAGGTCCATTTATCGGGAAGAGTGCCGTTGGCCCAGTGTTCATTTATTTTGTTTAAAAGAAATTCTTTATCCGAATCAGGCATGTTCTTCAACAGAGAGTAAGTGATGTGGTCCGCACCCGGAGTGGTACCAGTTTTGTTTTGAGCCAAAGCTCGTTCTAGGTCCGGCAGAGTGAAGGGGCTGTCCAAACCGCTATTGGAAGGCCCTGTGTACTCAGGGTACAGGGAAGGAAGTGGAGGAGGGATGTATATATCCGTGACCTGTTGAAGGAGGGAAGTAGCACCATGCTCGGAGAGATGCTTTTGGATTGTGGGGAGAGGAGCAGGTTGAGGGCCAAGGAGGGACCGGAGGATCAACCAGGCTGATTTAGTGTGGAGGGAAGAGTTGATAGAATCGCATATGCGATTCCAATTTGTTGTCTCAAGGATGGAGCAGTGAGTTAGTATGTCAGTGTTGAGTATGTCTAATGTATGTCTAAGCTGGATGTTGTTAGGTTGGGTGCGGATGCGACTAAGGAGGCGTTTACGGCGTCTCCAGAGACGCATGAGGTGTGGGTCAGCGTGGTCCGACGGGGGGTTAGCTTCTGTAGTGGTGGTGGTCTGCGACCGCGTTCGCCGTAGCGAGTCCACCCACACATCATAGTTGGGAGTTGACTCCTGGACTCGCAGGCGACGAAAGAGGTGCCAGTTGGTCTGGGTGATGCGTTTTTTGGGTTTGTGAGTGAGTGTCAGTTTAATTTCAATTATGTGATGGTCGGATAGGAGGGTGTCCGGAAGGACTTGCCAAGTCTCTGGAGGATTGTGGCCATGGTGAAAGGTGAGGTCAGGCGTTGTATGACGTTGTTTTGCGTTTCCGTCTCGTGTGGGTGTGTCTGGTGTATTGATGAGTGTATATGAGTGCTGCATAGTGTGTGCGTGAAGAAGGCGGCCAGGGCGCAGAGTGTTTGGGTAACCCCAGATGGTATTTGGGGCATTGAAGTCTCCGCCAAGAATAATGTCACGGTGTTTTGGAAAGGATCGAAGAAAATGAAAGAGAGGAGAGAGAATTGTGGTAGAATTTGGGGGATTATAGACGTTCACAAGTGTGAGAGGTGGGTTCGGGGGGTCTGGGTAATACGAAATGGCTGTTACATATGGAAGTAACGTGGATGGAACATCTTCCACTTCATAAGCGATATCCCGGCGAATATAAATGGAAGACAGCGGCGCGGCGGGGTCGGCGTGCAGAGCTCGGTAGCCTGGGATGTTTTTGGTATGCCTTGTTTCTTGTAGTAGGATAAAGTGAGGTAGTGTGGTTTGCGTAAGGAGCCATTGCTGTAAGGGGGTGCGGTTTGTGGAGAGGCTACGGCAGTTCCACTGAATTATTGTGATCGCCATGATGCTTGTTATTGGAAGGGTTGGGTGGAGCGAGAAGGGTGGCGGGCTTAATTTTGGGGGCTAGGCCTACTGACGCAGCGGGTATGGGGTGGGTGCGCTTGAAGGGGTGGTTCTTGCTTCCATAGGGCCTGGGGCGTCATTAAATGCTTTGTTTATGGTGGAGTTCAGATTGTCAAGGGACTGTGTGAGGTTTGAAATGAGCGTCTCGAGGTTGGATGTACGTTGGTCTTGTGCCTCGATACGTTTTTGTTGCATCTCAACGAGGGATGTCAGTGCGGTTACGCGAGAGGTAAGCTCCGTCAGCCCCAGCTCCAGCTGTTCAACGCGGCAGGGAGAGGGGGAGGTTGTGGGTGCGGGAGTCGTCGGCGACCTTACCTGGTGTACAGGTTTCTGCAGGGGTGAATCTTGCTTCACCGGAGCAGGCGTGTGGTATTCCGCAGGCTTCGGTTGTGCACTCGGTGCTGGTTGAATCACAGGGGTTGGTGACACCTGGGTCAGACGCGGGTGCTGGCCCCCCCACTGGGCATGTGTAGGCAGTAGGCTTGACGAGGCGCGCACCTTGGGTATAGATGAGGGACTGGAGGGTTTTACTGGGGGTTGTGATGATGATTATTGTGGTTTATTGGCGCAAGGGCCAGATGTGGCCAAAGAGCGCCAAGACGATGGTAATGACTTTTAGTGGTATATGAATAGTCAATTACATGAACATTAGATGTGGCATGGCTGTAAAGGGGCCTAAAATCAGTCGCTGTAAAGTGCGTAAAACTTATAAGTAATAAGATTATGGCAATGATTGATTATGTGTACTATGGACATGAACAATGCATTGCGAAAGAATGATACGAGTTACAAAAAATTAAAGGTACAAGAATTGGCCAGAAGCACAAGTGCCTAAACAGAGCCCTTGAGACACAAGAGCTTGTAGGCATGTGCTGTAAAAACACTATCACAGCAACATCCTCTTGAGAGAGGATGCGCTACGAACTTGCTGGGCTAATAACATGTAGCACAACATCTTTCAAGTATGCGAGGACTGCTTTGGTGTTAAAGAGTGGTTCTTTACCAAGAAACATGGCGGGATGCAGAGGGACACAATAGTGATATGCTAGAGGAAAGTGTTTCTTTCTCTTTCGGCTTCCCGACACTCCAGGAGGACGTGGAGGACGGTGAGCCTGTCGCCACATCTACCACAGGTTGGAGGATCATGACCATTCAATGGAAAATTGTGGGTGCCGTAGGTGTGTCCTATTCTGAGACGACAGAATAGGACATCAGTTCGTCGTGTTTTTGTTACGGAGGGCCAGTAGCCTAACTGTGGCTTAATCAAATGAAGCTTATTACTTGTTTCTGCGTCCCACAAGCGTTGCCAGTGGCTTCGCAGTTTCTTTCGCAAGAAAGGTTTCAAATCTGTTGCAGGAACAGCAGCTGTAGGGTTAATAGCGGTTGTTGTGACTGATGTGGCCATTTGGTCGGCAAGAACATTGCCCTCGATGCCTCGATGCCCAGGCACCCAGCATATAATGACATGTTGGTTAGCTGCGTATGCTCTACAAAGAACAGAATAGAGCTCAATGAGAATAGGGTTTTTCTGTTTACAGGGTGACTTCAAGGCTTTTACGACGCTTTGAGAGTCTGTAAATATAATAGTTTTTTGAAGTTTTGATTTCTTTATATGCTTTACAGCTGACAATATTGCGTAGGCCTCAGCCGTAAAGATACTTGTTTCTTGGTGAAGCACGCCGGATTCCGAGAAGGACGGGCCGACGGCTGCATAGGATACACCGGCATGTGATTTAGAAGCGTCTGTGTAAAATTCTGCGCACGGGTACTTGGACTGTAATTCTAGGAAATGCATTCGGATTTCAACCTCTGAAGCGTGCTTTGTAACCTCTACAAAGGACATATCACATGCTACCACCTGCCACTCCCAAGGTGGTAACAGCTTCGCTGAAGGCATTAAGCGATGGTCGTGAATTGGGATATCCATTTCTTCGCTAAGCTCCCTGACACGCAATGAGAAAGGCTGTCTTATAGAGGGACGATTACCAAAAAGTGTAGCACACGTCATATCGTTAACGGTATTAAAACATGGATGCTGATGATTAGAGCGGACTTTAAGGAAATATGTGAGGCTGGTGTATGTTCTCTGCAGATGGAGTGACCACTCATTTGATTCGACGTATAAACTTTCAATGGGACTTGTTCTGAAAGCGCCAGTGGCCAGGCGGATACCTTGATGGTGGACGGGATCCAGCATCTTCAGCGCACTAGGGGCGGCAGAGTGATATACCACGCTACCGTAGTCCAGTCGTGATGAAATGAGACTCTTGTGAAGATTCATTAAACACTTCCTGTCACTACCCCAGGATGTGTGAGATAAAATATTTAGTAAGTTCATTGTTTTTAGACATTTCACCTTGAGATATTTTATATGTGGAATGAAAGTAAGTTTAGAATCAAGTATGATGCCTAGGAACTTATGCTCTTTGTTGACAGGTATTCGTTGTCCATACATTTCGATAGTGGGATCTGCAACAAGCCCTTTCTTCCTGGTGAAAAGAACACAAGAGCTTTTGTGGGGGTTCACCTTGAATCCGTTTTCGTCTGCCCACTTGGACACTTTGTTCAAGCCCTGTTGTACTTGTCTCTCACAGACTGTGAGGTTGCAGGATTTGAAACCTATTTGTATGTCGTCTACGTAGACAGAATAAAAAATAGCTGGCGGTAGTGAAGCACGAAGCGTGTTCATCTTCACGATAAACAGTGTGCAGCTGAGCACACCTCCTTGGGGTACACCAGTTTCCTGTATGAATTCACGTGATAGAACATTGCCGATTTTCACACGGAAGGTACGTTTAGACAAATAGCTTTCTATTACGTTTAGCATATTTCCACGGATGCCCATTCCCGACAAGTCTCTTAAAATTCCGTAACGCCAAGTTGTGTCGTACGCCTTTTCCATATCAAGGAATGTCGACAAGAAAAACTGTTTGTGTAGAAATGCATCACGGATATGTCCTTCAATTCGCACAAGATGATCAGTTGTGGACCGCCCTTCTCTGAAGCCACACTGATAGGGATCAAGCATATCGTTCAGTTCAAGGAAATGTATAAGTCGGCGATTAATCATTTTTTCAAAAAGCTTACACAGGCAGCTTGTGAGAGCTATCGGGCGGTAACTTGCCGCCAAGGAAGGGTCTTTACCCAGCTTCAAAACTGGAATAACAATAGCTTGCTTCCATGAGGATGGGATGTATCCGGCAGCCCAGATAGAGTTGAAAAGGCCCAGAAGTGTCATCTGCGTGTCAGTGTGTAAGTTTTTGATCATGTCATACATGATTCTATCAGCTCCCGGTGTAGAGCTCCTGCATACGCTCAAGGCAGCTCTCAGCTCGGCAATATTAAATGGACGGTTGTATGGTTCATTTGGTCGGCATTTACGATCCAGTGACTTAAGTTCAGCTACTTGTTTATATTGCCACGCGCCTTCAAAGGGGGCTAACGACGTTTATTTATGAGCAGCTGGGCTCTGGAGAAAATGGCGGCGAGAGCTAACCATCGAGCGGGCCGGTTAGCACGCGCACTTCGTTCTTCTTGCGCCTCTGCGCTTGCCCTATTCCCACTACTACAGGTGACATTTCCCCCCTTCCTCGGAAAGAGCATCGCCTCGATGCTCAAGAAGTGGTGTGGGAAAAGGAAAAAAACAACAAAAAAAAACAAAAAAGAAAACACGCTCAATGAAAATGCTCGAGCACAGAACACAGTGATAGCTACAGCAGCGTAGCTAGAAACAGTTCTCTACGTCTCTAGAAACAGAGAGGTAAGCGCATGAGGTGCAAATGGGAGCGTAAAAATCACGAACGCGCAACGTAGGGCTTCATGCGTACGACGTGAACGACGTCAGGGCTAGGTGGTTGTCTACGCCGTGTTTGCGCCGCACTGTCTGGAACGACTTCATAGTTCACGTCACTAATGCGGCGCAGCACTTTGTATGGGCCAAAATACCGGCTGAGCAACTTTTCACAAAGGCCACGGCGGCGAACAGGGGTCCACACCAACACTTGGTCTCCGGGACTGTAGCGCACTTGCCGGTGACGGATGTTATAGCGCCGTGCATCTGAGACTTGCTGCTCACCGATGTGCAGCCGCGCGAGCTGGCGAGCCTCCTCAGCGCGCTGAGCAAACTCTTCGGCGTCAGTAGTTAGGTGCTCGGAGTCGTGGCACGGAAGCATAGCGTCCAGCATCGTCTGTACTTCGCGGCCGTAGACGAGGCGAAATGGTGTGAAGCGCGTTGTTTCTTGTACGGCGGTATTATACGCGAAGGTCACATAAGGCAGGATACGATCCCATGTTTTGTGCTGGACGTCGATGTACATAGAGATCATGTCTGTGATGGTCCTGTTTAGTCGCTCCGTAAGGCCGTTGGACTGCGGATGGTAAGCGGTCGTCTTTCGATGCCTGGTGTTGCTTAGTTGAAAAATTTCGTCCATGAGCTGTGCCGTGAACGCCGTTCCTCTGTCTGTGATAACAATGGATGGGGCACCATGGCGCAAGACAATGTGACACATGAAGAACTGCGCTACCTCAGAAGCCGTGGCTCGTGGGAGCGCCTCTGTCTCAGCATAGCGGGTTAAATAGTCAGTGGCGACAATCACCCACTTGTTGCCGTCGGTTGATAGAGGAAACGGCCCGAGAATGTCCAAGCCGACTTGGTTGAATGGCTTATGAGGTGGTTCGATGGGTTGCAATAACCCGGCGGGCTTCAGGGGTGGTGACTTTCGCCGCTGACATTCACGACAGCCTTTAACATACTGTTTGACGCTTGCCGACAGCCCGGGCCAGTAATACATATCGCGCACTCTAGCAAGCGTTCGTGAGGAGCCGAGGTGGCCAGATGTAGGCTCGTCGTGGCAAGCGAAAAGAATATCGTCCCGCAAGTCTTTGGGGACTACTAGAAGGTAGGCTCGGTCATTCGGGCGGGCGTTCTTCTTGTACAGCACATGGTCTCGTAGACAGAAGGACGTCAAGACGCGACGTAGATGGCGTGGTATGGTTGTTTGACGGCCCTCTAAGTGGTAGATTAGAGGTCGAATTTCAGCGTCGTCACGCTGCCATCTGACCAAGTCCGACGTAGTGAGGGCGCCCAGGAAGCCGTCGTCGTCCTCTGACTGTCGACTGACAGATTCGGCGGGAGCACGCGACAACGTGTCGGCGTCTTCGTGCTTGCGGCCAGACTTATAAACTATAGTGACGTCAAATTCCTGTAGCCGCAAGCTCCACCGTGCCAGTCGTCCTGAAGGATCGCGTATGTTCGCCAACCAACATAGAGCATGGTGGTCTGTCACCACTTTGAAGGGGCGGCCGTAGAGATAAGGGCGAAACTTCGTGATCGCCCAGACGACCGCGAGACACTCTTTTTCTGTAGTAGAGTAGTTCGCCTCGGCACGGGACAGCGAGCGGCTAGCATAAGCAATTACTCTTTCAATGCCGTCTTGACGTTGGACGAGTACTGCGCCAAGGCCGATGTTACTGGCGTCAGTATGCACCTCGGTGTCAGCCTCTTCGTCGAAATGTGCCAGGACGGGTGCTGACTGCATGCGTTGTCGTAGGTCAGCGAAGGCCGTCTGTTGCTCATGCGTCCAGGTAAATGGCGTGTCATCCCTGGTAAGGCGAGTCAGGGGTTCCGCAATCTTTGAGAAGTTGTCAATGAAGCGGCGATAATACGCACACAAGCCCAGGAAGCGTCGGACGGCCTTCTTGTCGGCAGGAGGAGGAAAAGCTGCTACAGCGGCAAGTTTTTCGGGATCGGGTCGAACTCCTTTGGCGCTGACGACGTGTCCAAGAAACTTGAGCTCTTCATAACCGAAGTGGCACTTTTCTGGTTTAAGCGTGAGATCAGCCGATCGGAGCGCTTCTAGCACATGCCGCAGGCGATGAAGATGTTGCTCAAATGTTTCAGAAAAGACAACTACGTCGTCAAGATACACAAGGCAAGTCTGCCACTTCAATCCAGCGAGGACAGTATCCATCATTCGCTGGAAAGTAGCTGGGGCTGAACACAAACCGAAAGGGAGCACTCGAAATTCGTAAAGGCCGTCGGGAGTCACAAAGGCAGTTTTCTCGCGGTCTCGTTCGTCTACCTCGATCTGCCAGTATCCACTTTTCAAGTCGAGTGACGAAAAGTACTGGGCACGCCGCAGTCGATCTAACGAGTCGTCGATACGTGGCAGTGGGTACACGTCCTTTTTAGTTACGTTGTTGAGCTTCCGGTAGTCGACGCAAAAGCGTAGCGTTCCGTCTTTCTTTTTGACAAGAACGACCGGAGACGACCATGAGCTGTTGGAAGGTTCGATCACGCCGTCTTCAAGCATCTCTTGTACTTGCGTACGAATCGCTTCGCGTTCCTTTGCCGACACGCGGTAGGGCTGCTGGCGTATCGGGCGTGCGTCGTCGCATGTGATGATCCTGTGCCTTGTAACTGAAGTCTGGCGCACCTTAGACGAGCTTGCGAAGCATGCCCTGAATTCAAGCAAGAGCGCGTGCAGTGCTGCCTGTTTGTCTTGAGACAACTCTGAATTAATGTCGACGTTGCCCAGTGCCTTGTCAGCCATCCTCACTGGTTCAGGGGCAAAACATTCAGCAACGTGTTCTATTTCTTCGGCAAACGCTATGGAAGTACCGCGGAAAAGGTGTCGATGCTCGTTACTAAAGTTGGTGACTAGCAACTTAGATCGGCCATCACGAAGCTGTAGCACACTTCTGGCCGCACAAACACCTTGCGTCAGTAGATACGCTAAGTTACTTTCTGCGACCACTCCACCTTCGCGCAATCCACCGCACATCACTTCGACTAGAACACTGGCTCGTGGAGGAAGCGTAACACTTTCGGCGGAAACACGTAGCGCGTCGTCACGTCGTTTGTCGGCGTTTGTGTCGATTGCTTGGTCGGCTGAGAACGTGACTACACCTCCCCGTAAGTCAATAACAGCGCCGTATTCCTGCAGGAAGTCAACTCCGAGAATGACGTCGCGGGAGCATTCTCGTAAGACAAGGCAACTCGCCACGAATGTCGATCCTCGAATCCGAACTCTTGTCGTGCAGGTTCCCAGTGGAGTAACGACGTGACCACCAGCCGTACGAATCTGCGAACCATGCCAAGGTGTAATTACTTTCTTCAGAAACGTCGCCATCTTCCCGCTTAATATAGAATAGTCCGCTCCGGTATCCACTAAAGCGCTAACCGCATAACCGTCAATCACCACAGGTATGTCGAGCGAAAGCCGGTCATTCCGTTCAGCTGCAGTTGATGTCGGTCCGGTACCCTTCGTTACTCGCGTCGATCGGAGGTCTTCAGCGCGTCGACTGCCAGCGGCCTCGCCCCCAAAGGTCGCTGGAGTTAGTTTTCCCGGCGGGGACTTGGCGACCGTCTGCTCGAATACCGCTGAGGCGATGGAGAAAATCGCCTTGGCGACGGCGAGCGCGACTGCCGCCCGGTAGGCGGTGGCATGCGTTGCTGAGCGAGATAATCTTCAATGTCCCGAGGTCGTTGGCCCAGTCGGGGTGGTGGCGAGTAGGCGGAAAAGCCCCGCAACCCAAGGCGTCGGTATGGGCACTGGCGGTACAAATGATCTGCCTCACCACAGTGGAAGCACAGAGGACGGCGATCCGGAGTGCGCCAAACATCTGACTTCCGAGGGGACATGCGTCGATCGTCGGCGTAATGTACTGGTTGCTCCTGCGGAAGCACAATCGGAGGAGCGGCATGGTGAAACGGTGGAGGCGTGCGTCGTTCCTCGATGTACGGCACCGGTGGGGTTGGTGGAAGTGCAACCGGATGAGCGGCCTGGACAAACAGCGGCGGGGACGAAGCAGGCTGTCTCAACACTTCTGCGTAGGTCGCACGGTGGTGTACAGAAGGTACAGGCGCGGTGTTAGCAAAAGGAAAGTTGGACCGGAGCGCTTGGTTCACTTCATCTTTTACAACACTCGCAATGGAGCTCACCGTGGCTTGTGGCGTGCCATAAACCTTCATTAGTTCTTCGCGCACAACGGTGCGGATGAGTTCGCGAAGGTTGTCATTATTGTTTCCAATGGCCGTCAAAATGTCAGTACTCGCATTCACTTGCCGATCATAAAAGTTCGAGCGATGCTGAAGCATCTTTTCCATACTTACAGCCTCGGCTAAAAATTCGGCGACAGTCTTGGGAGGATTGCGCACCAGACCAGCGAAGAGTTGCTCCTTCACCCCTCGCATCAGGTGACGCAGCTTCTTGTCCTCGGTCATTCCAGGGTCTGCTCGTCTGAAGAGGCGCGTCATATCTTCGACGAACGCAGTAACGCTTTCGTTGGGAAGCTGGACTCGGGCCTGGATTGCTCGTTCGGCTCGTTCGCGGCGATCGGGACTGGCGTAGGTGTCTAGTAGCTGACGACGGAAGTCGCGCCACGACGTCAGTTGCTCCTCACGGTTTTGAAACCATGTACGCGCGCCGTCCTCCAGGCAAAAGTAGACATTCCTACGTTTAGTCGCGTCATCCCATTCGTTGCATTCGGCCACGCGCTCGAAGTCGGCCATCCAGTCTTCAACGTCTTCGAAGACGTCGCCATGGAACGACTTCGGCACCAGTGGATTTTGAAGCGTATACCGATTCGTCACTGAACGTTCCATACCGGTTGGGGTAGTCTGAAGCACTGCGGTGTCTTCAGTATCTTCAGGAGGCAGTCCCCGGATCCTGCGGCTGGTCCGATGGACGGGAGTATCGACTAACACAGGGCTGGTGCTTCCGCTCCCAGGAGGAGTCTGCGGCATGAGTGAGAAGTACCCAGCACCTCCACCACTTTGCCACGCGCCTTCAAAGGGGGCTAACGACGTTTATTTATGAGCAGCTGGGCTCTGGAGAAAATGGCGGCGAGAGCTAACCATCGAGCGGGCCGGTTAGCACGCGCACTTCGTTCTTCTTGCGCCTCTGCGCTTGCCCTATTCCCACTACTACAGGTGACAATATTTTATGAATGCTTCTGAGTAATGCATGGAGCTTGACACACGCTCGAAGTGCTCGCCCAGAGCGTTGGCCTGGTCTTCCAAGGTATTCCCTTGGTCGTCAACTAAAGGCAATGGGTGGATTTCCTGCCCCTTTAGCTTTCTTAGGCCATTCCATACTTTGGACTCTTGGGTGTAGGATGTTATGCCACAGAGGAACCTCTCCCAGCTAGCCCTCCTTGCCTGTCGCCGCGTACGCCGTCCCTGGGATTTTGCCAGTTTGAATTCCATAAGATTTTCCGCAGTCGGGGAGCGACGCAGTGCGCCCCAGGCTTTGTTCTGTTTCTTTCGTGCCAGCCTGCACTCGTCATTCCACCAGGGAACCCGTCTTTTACATGAGCGGCCTTTTGTTTGTGGAATGAATTTTTCAGCTGCGTGGAGTATAAAACTAGTAAAATATGCTACTGCGTCGTCAATACTAAAATCGTTGATAAAATCTGGTGATAAGTAGGTTGACTCTTTAAAACCTTTCCAGTCAGCTGATTTTATTTTCCAACGGGGCGCGTGGGGAGGAGTGTCATGTTCCTCTATCAAGGTCAACGTCACAGGAAAGTGGTCGCTGCTAAATGGATTCTTAATGACATTCCATTCTATATAAGGCAGGAGGGTAGCAGAGCCAATCGCTAGATCTATAGAAGAAAATGAATTATGGTGGAGGTTATAATAGGTGGGCTCTTTTTTGTTAAAGAGACACGCACCAGAGGTTAATAAAAGTTCTCTATAAGCCGACCACGGGCGTCACACCGGGAGTCTCCCCACAGAGTGCTGTGGGCATTAAAATCACCGGCAATTATGTATGGTTCCGGGAGCTGGTCAATTAGTGCGTAAAATTCCGTTTTGCCGAGTTTATAGTTTGGCGGTACGTAAATACAACAGATTGTTACCAACCTGTTGAAAAGTATTGCTCGCACAGACACCGCCTCCAGTGGTGTCTGAAGAGAGAGATTCTGGCATGCAACACATTGATCTGCAATTATTGCTACACCTCCGGACAAGGCAACAGCATCATCACGGTCTTTACGGAATATAGCATATTGTCTGAGGAAGTTTGTTTGTGTAGGTTTTAAATGTGTTTCCTGAACACACAGCACTTTTGGCGTATAATTATGGAGGAGTTCTGTGATATCATCGAGATTACGGAGAAGTCCTCTCACATTCCATTGTAGGATTTGTGTGTTCATTTTGATAAATTTTTATGCTGTGTGTTCAAGAATATAGAGTTAGCTCACGGGCCCTTTCCAGGCGCCGTGACACGAGATTTTTCTTTTTTGGAGCGGTCGATGGAATCGCGCCGCTCCTTAGGCGCTGACTGCGCCCTCACGCTCGGTGTTGTGTCCATGGCCTCTTGCGAGGCACTGGACACGCGCTCTTTCGAGCGATGTGGTTGCCTTGAAAGCCTCGCCTCGAAAGACGGGGCCTTGGAGCCCACCAGCCCGGAGGTTGATGGGCCCTCTTTGGATGGCGGAGCAGCACTGGCTGCACCCGCCAAGGGGGCGGATGGCGTCACTGCTGGCTCACTACGCGTGTGCCAGGCAGCCGCCGAAGGCCGTTGTGGTGCAGCCCCCTGACGCACCACTTCGGCGAAGCTGGTTTTTGGCAGGTAGGACACCTGCCGACGTGCCTCTTTAAATGAAATGTTTTGTTTTACTTTAATTGTAACAATTTCCTTTTCTTTCTTCCACCATGGGCAGGACCGCGAGTACGCGGCATGCTCCCCATTACAGTTCGCACAGCGAAGAGAGTTTTCACAGGATTCAGAGGTATGTTCATGATTACTGCATTTCGCACAAGTTTGCCGCCCTCGGCAGTTCTGTGAACTGTGCCCAAATCGCTGGCACTTAAAACATCTCAGAGGATTTGGCACGTATGGCCTCACACGAAGTTTGATGTACCCGGCCTCGATGGACTCGGGCAGAACACTTGAATTGAAAGTGAGTATTAGGTGCTTGGTCTGGATTTCTTTTCCGTCACGCCTCATCTTAATTCGCTTAACGTTGATAACATTCTGTTCACTGAAGCCCTACAAGAGTTCAGCTTCAGTGAGTTCCAACAAATCGTCGTCTGAGACAACGCCACGGGTGGTGTTCATGGTGCGGTGCGGGGTTACAGTTACTTGGATGTCCCCAAAGGAGACTAGATTAGGCAGCTTTTCATATTGCTTCTGATCATGGAGCTCCAAGAGGAGATCACCACTGGCCATCCTCGATGCCTTATAACCTGGCCCAAGAGCATCAGTAAGGGATTTAGAGACTAGAAAAGGGGATGATGATGTATGGTGTTTAATGGCGCAAGGGCCAGGTATGGCCAAAGAGCGCCAGGCCAGTGTGTTCATGAGTTGACAATGGAGCAATGAATTGCGAAAGGTAGATGTGTCGTGGCTGTAAAAGGGCCTAAAAACAATCGCTGTAAAATGCGTAAAATATATATGTAATAAAATTATGGCAATGGCTAATGAGGTGCACAATGAACACGAAAGAACAAATTGCTACATAATGAAGATAAACGAAAATTTATCACTGATAAACTTTTCAAACAGCACTACTGCCTTGACAGACCCTTTGAAACGCAAGGGCCTGGAGGCACGTGCTATGCAAAACTACTATCGCAGCGACATCCTCTGGAGAGAGGATGCGCTACGAAACTATTGGGCAAATAACATGCAATACTACATCGCTCAGAAAATCCAGGACAGCTTTAGTGCTAAAGAGAGGTTTGTCGCCCAGAAACATAGCGGGATGGAGTGGAAGACAGTACTGGTACGCTAGGGGAAAGTGCCTTTTTCTCTCTGTTTCGGCTTCCTTGCACTCCACGAGGACGTGGAGCACGGTAAGCCTCTCTCCACATCTACCACAGGTTGGCGGGTCATTTACAGTTAAGAGGAAATTGTGGGTGCCGTATGTATGTCCTATTCTCAGACGAGAGAATAGGACATTTGTCCTTCGTATTTTCGTAACGGGATGCCAGGGACCTATTTGTGGCTTAACTAAGTGGAGCTTATTGTTCGTTTCGGCATCCCACAAGCGCTGCCAGTGGGTCCGAAGTTTCTTTCTCAAGTAGGGCTTGAGATCGCTGGCAGGGATAGAAGCGGTAGGGTTAAGGGCTCGCGATGTAGTTGATGTGGCCATTTGATCAGCCAGAACATTCCCCTCGATGCCTCTATGGCCAGGCACCCAGCATATAATAATATGCTGGTTAGACATGTATGCCTTGCACAGAGCAGAATACAGTTCAATAAGTACAGGGTTTGTGTGTCTATGTAGAGTCATGATGGCTTTTACGACGCTTAGGGAGTCTGTAAATATTATTGATCTCTTGAGTTTCGATTTGCCTATACTCTTCACAGCCGATAAAAGTGCATAGGCCTCAGCCGTAAAAATGCTTGTTTCCGGGTGCAGTACATCGGACTCGGAGAATGATGGGCCGACTACTGCATAAGATACCCCTGCATGTGACTTGGAAGCGTTGGTGTAAAACTGAGTGCAGAACGAGTACTTGAACTGGATTTCTAGAAAATGCATCCGTATATGTGCCTCTGGAGCATCTTTTGTGACCTCTACAAACGAAGTATCACACTCTGAGTTGCCAATGCCACGGTGGCACTGGCTTTGCTGGGGCCATCAGAGTATGTTCAAGTAGTGGGATGTCCATTTCTTCACTAATTTTTCTTACACGTAGGGAAAAGGGTTCTCTTGCTGTCGGCCGGTTATTAAAGAGTGTGGAACTGGTCATATCATTTACGGTTGAGAAGGACGGGTGTTCCGAGTTTGAATTTACTTTCAGGAAATAGGTGAGGCTTAAGGATGAGCGTTGCATATCAAGGGACCACATGTCCGCCTCTACATACAGGCTTGCCACAGGACTTGTCCTGAAGGCACCAGTGGCTAGGCGGATGCCTAGATGGTGTACAGGATCCAGCATCCTTAGGGCGCTTGGCGTAGCGGAATGGTACACTATGGCACCGTAATCTAATCTTGTGAGTATGAGGCTCTTGTACAAATTTAAAAGACACTGTGTGTCACTACCCCAAGCGGTGCGTGACAACACTTTTAGAATATTCATTGTTTTCATACACTTGTTTCTTAGATACCGTATGTGTGCCACAAATGTAAGCTTCGTATCTAGAATCATACCTAAAAATTTATGTTCTGTTTTTACGTGCACGCGTTGTCCCTGCAACTCAATGTCAGGATCGGGGTGCAGACCCCTCTTTCTGGAGAACAGGACGCAGGTAGTCTTTTGTGGGTTAAGGCTAAATCCATTCTCGTCTGCCCACTTAGACACCTTGTTCAGACCAAGCTGAATCTGCCGCTCACAGACTGCGAGGTTGCACGAGGCGAAACCTATCTGCACATCATCGACGTATGCAGAATAAAACATGTTTCTTGGGATATACAAACGCAAAGAACTCATTTTTACGATAAAGAGAGTGCAACTGAGCACCCCACCCTGTGGCACTCCAGTTTCCTGCACAAAAGGTCTTGATACAGCATTTCCCACACGAACACGGAAAGTGCGATTAGATAAATAACTTTCTATGACATTTAACATGTTACCACGTATACCAACGTGCGAGAGGTCTCTAAGTATTCCAAACCGCCACGTGGTATCATAGGCTTTTTCTATATCAAGGAATACAGAGAGAAAGAACTGTTTATGGACGAAAGCTTCACGAATTTGCGTTTCAATACGTATCAAATGGTCGGCGGTGGATCGACCCTCTCGAAACCCGCATTGGTACGGGTCAAGCAGTTTGTTTGATTCAAGAAAATGTATTAGTCGGCGGTTAATCATTTTTTCGAGTAGTTTGCACAGGCAGCTTGTTAGTGCTATAGGGCGGTAACTCGAAGCAGACGATGGGTCCTTGCCCTCCTTCAGTATAGGAATGACAATGGCCTCTTTCCAGGCAGAGGGGATCTTGCCGGAGGTCCATATAGCATTGTATAGGGAGAGGAGAGTTTTCTTTGTTTCATGAGGAAGGTGCTTCAGCATTTGATAAGCTATGCGGTCAGAGCCTGGCGCAGACTTGTTGCAGCAACTAAGTGATGCATACAGCTCAGCAATGCAGAATGGCTGGTTGTATGCCTCGTTTCCGGTACCTTTTCTTTCTAGTTTCTGTTTTTCTATTGTAGCCTTGTGCCTTTTAAATGTTTGTGAATAATGGGATGAGCTGGCCACATGTTCAAAATGTGCTCCCAGACAGTTAGCTTGGTCTTCCAGACTGTGGCCTTGTGTGTTTACCAACGGGATTGAAAAAGTTTGCAGCCCTTTTATCTTGTTAACTTTTTTCCAGACTCTGCCCTCTTCTGTATATGAGTTGATACCTGATAAAAACTTCTCCCAACTCTCTCTCCTGGCCTGTCGGCGCGTTCTCCTGCCCTCCGATTTTATTTTCTTAAAATTGACAAGATTCTCCGCAGTTGGGGAATCGCGTAGCAACCCCCACGCTTTGTTTTGCTTCCTACGAGCGTTCCGACATTCCTCGTTCCACCATGGGACACGGCATTTGCAGGTCGCACCACTCATTTCTGGTATACATTCAGAAGCAGCATTGATTATGAAAGATGCAAGATACTCAACCGCAGCATCAATTCCCAGCAAATATATGTCAGGCCACGAGATACCACTTGTAAGACTCTTGAATTTCTCCCTATCTGCCGTATCCAAGTTCCACCGGGGAGCTTGTGGTGGAGGTTCGTTTCGTAGTGGTGATCTCAGCAGTATGGGGAAGTGGTCACTCCCGTAAGGATTTTTTATCACTTCCCATTTGAGTTCAGGAAATATAGACGGGGAAGCTACACTGAGATCAATGGAAGAAAAAGTTTTGTTTGCGAGATTGTAGTAGGTGGGTTCCTTTTTATTCAGGAGACACGCACCAGAGGAGAAAAGAAATTGTTCGATTAGGCGTCCTCGCGCATCGATACGCGTGTCGCCCCACAAGCTGCTGTGTGCATTCAAATCGCCAAGAACGAGGTAAGGTTCTGGTAATTCATCTATAAATGACTGAAATTCATGATTGTGTAAAGGATAATGTGGGGGTATGTAGAGCGAGCAAATGGTGACGAGTTTACCCAGAAGTACAGCGCGAACGGCTACCGCCTCAAGTGCCGTTTTGAGTGGAAGTGGCTGACAGGCTACACTTCTGTCGAGTATGATGGCCACACCACCAGATGATGTGGCAGAATCCTCGCGATCTCTTCGGAAAACAATATTCTGACGTAGGAAGTTGGTGTTTCTGGAGTTTAGGTGCGTTTCTTGAACACACAGCACCTTTGGATTAAATTTATTGATAAGTTCTTGGATGTCGTCTAGGTTGTGGATTAGTCCTCTAACATTCCACTGCATTATTGTGTTCATGTTGGATGAAAATAAAAGGCGCTGTGTGTCTGAAAAGGGAGGAGAGTGACTTTACTTTACAAGGCCTTTGTCAGGCCCTGTAATTCGTGTTTTGTCTTTTTTGGAGCGGTCAAGAGAACCTCGCCGCTCCTTCGACGCTACCTGCGCCGTTTGGCTTGGACTGGTGTCCATAGCCTCTTGCGAGGCACTGGACACCCGCTCCAAAGAGCGATGTGTGCGTCGCGTAGACTTCGTCTCGAGCGACGAAGTCTTCGTCCCCACCGTACCGGAGGTCGACAGGACCCCCGTGGCCTCTGCAGTGGCCTGGCTGCTGCCGGAGCTTGTATAGGCCACTGGTGTGGACACTTTGAGAGATGGCAGGGCAGCGTTGGCTGCTCCCACCTTAGGGGCGGGTGGCGTTAGCCTCGGCACGCTAGGCGTGGTTCGGGCTACCGCCAGAGGCCGTTGTGGTGCCGCCCCCCGTTGCACCACTTCGGCGAAGGATGTTTTCAGTGACAATAATGATGAGATCCGTTGTCGAGCTTCACGGAATGTTATATTCTCCTTAACTTTTACTGTAATTATTTCCTTTTCTTTCTTCCAGGCTGGACAAGCTCTGGAGTATGCAGGGTGACTGCCGTCGCAGTTCGCACAATGTAGCTCATCATTATTGCAGTCGTCAGCAGAGTGAGCGGTTGTGCCGCACTTTGCGCAAATAAGCTGCCCTCTGCAGCTCTGATGATGATGATGATGATGTGTTGTGTTTAGTGGCGCAAGGGCCAGATATGGCCAAAGAGCGCCATGCAAGTGGTGATGTGACGATGTTATGTCAATGCAATGGGCAGATGGATTCCAATAGGTAGATGTTACATGGCTGTAAAAGGGCCTAAAAATCAGTCGCTGTAAAAGTGCGTAAAATACATAGGTATTAAAATAATGAACATGACAGTGAGGTGTGCTGTGACTATAAAAGATAAGTTTAGCGCCATCATAATCAAATTTACGAGTGCGGAACTAGCACTACCGCCTCACGAGGCCCTTAAACGCAAGGGTACTGAGGCGTGTGCTCTACAAAAACAACTATCGCAGGCGCACCCTCTCGTGAGAGGGTGCGCTACGAATTTGCTGGGCTAATAACATGTAGCACTACATCATTTAGGTAGTTGAGAACTGTTTTCACATTAAAGAATGGTTCTGAGCCCAGAAACAATGTTGGATGTAGTGGGATATAGTAACGAAAGGCTTGTGCAAAGTGCTTTTTCCGTTCGGTTTCTGCTTTCTTACACTCGACGAGTACGTGGAGGACAGTGAGAATTTCACCACATCTTCCACATAGTGGAGGTTCGTTGCCAGTGAGTAGGTAATTATGGGTACCAAATGTGTGCCCTATACGCAGTCGGCAGAACAAGACATCAATTCGTCGCGTTTTCGTTATGGAGGGCCAGAAACCTATTTGTGGCTTAATCACATGAAGCTTGTTATTTGTTTCTGCGTCCCACAAGCGTTGCCAGTGGCTTCGCAGTTTCTTTCGTAAGAAAGGCTTGAGGTCTGTGGCAGGAGCAGCAGCAGTAGGGGTAGCTTGCGATGTAATTGTTGTGGCCATTTGGTCTGCTAGTACATTGCCCTCGATGCCTCTATGGCCAGGCACCCAGCATATAATAACATGCTGGTTAGATATATATGCTGTACACAGAAGGGAATACAGCTCACAGAGTATAGGATTTTTGTGTTTGCAGAATGACATTAGGGCGTTTACAACGCTTAGGGAGTCCGTAAATATAATTGCCTTTTGAAGTTTTGATTTCCTTATGTGCTTTACAGCCGACAATAGTGCATGAGCCTCAGCCGTAAAGATACTTGTTTCCGAGTGCAGTACACCAGATTCCGAAAAGGAAGGCCCTACAGCTGCATAAGATACCCCGTCATGTGATTTAGAAGCGTCTGTGTAAAACTCTGTGCATGAGTACTTGGCCTGGAGTTCAAGGAAATGCATTTTGATATGTGCCTCTGGTGCCTGCTTAGTGACCTCTACAAACGATGTATCACAATCTATAAGCTGCCACTGCCACGGCGGTAACAATTTTGCTGGAGCCATAGGAAATTGTTCAAGAAGTGGAATACCCATTTCGTCACAGAGGTTCCTCACACGCAATGAGAATGGCTTTCTTGCTGCAGGTCGGTTATGGAAGAGTGTGGCAGCGGTCACATCGTTTATTGTTGAGTAAGAAGGATGTTCAACATTTGCTTTTACTTTCAGAAAATATTTAAAACTGCTGTATGACCGCTGCAGATGAAGTGACCACTGATTCGACTCTACGTAGAGGCTCTGGATTGGACTTGTCCTGAAAGCACCAGTCGCGAGGCGGATACCCAGATGGTGGACGGGGTCTAGGATTTTTAGTGCACTTGGCGTTGCTGAATTATAAATTATAGACCCGTAATCAAGGCGCGAGAGGACAAGACTGTTGTACAAGTTTAAGAGACACTTTCGATCACTGCCCCATGTTGTGCGCGATAGAAGCTTTAGGAGGTTCATTGTCCTCAGGCACTTTGTCCTCAGACGCTTAATATGAGGAATAAACGTGAGCTTAGAATCTAAAATGATTCCCAAAAACTTGTGCTCGCTGCTCACAGAGAGCGCATCTCCTTTGATTTCAATAGTTGGGACTGGCGTTACGCCTCTCTTGTTTGTGAAGAGTACGCAAGTGCTCTTCTGTGAATTAACTTTGAAACCATTTTCATCTGCCCATTTGGACAATTTGTTTATTCCAAGCTGCACTTGTCGTTCGCAGATGGCAACATTGCATGACTTGAAGGCTATTTGCACATCGTCGACATAAACAGAATAAAACATTGTGCGTGGAATGACTGTGTGCAGGGAATTCATTTTTACTATAAATAGTGTGCAACTAAGCACGCCTCCCTGTGGCACACCGGTCTCTTGGGTGAATGACTTGGACAAAGCGTTGCCCACTCTTACGCGGAATGTGCGATTAGATAGGTAACTTTCGATGGTATTTAACATGTTGCCACGGACACCCATCGCCGAGAGATCTCGGAGAATGCCGTAGCGCCATGTCGTGTCGTAAGCCTTTTCTAGGTCCAGAAATACTGAGAGGCAAAACTGCTTATGTATAAAAGCATCTCTAATATAAGATTCAAGGCGAACAAGGTGGTCTGTTGTGGACATACCTTCTCTGAAACCGCACTGTAAGGGATCGAGTATTTTGTTGCTTTCAAGAAAATGGATGAGGCGCCGGTTAATCATTTTCTCGAAGAGTTTGCATATACAACTTGTCAGAGCTATAGGCCTATAGCTACTGGCCGAAGAAGGTTCCTTGCCATCTTTGAGAATAGGAATTACGATTGCTTCTTTCCATGCAATCGGAATGTAGCCGGCAGAGAACATGGTGTTAAAGAGTAACAGTAGTGTTTTGTGGGTTTCAGGGTGTAAGTGTTTTATCATTTCATATAGTATTCTGTCACTTCCTGGAGCAGATGCGTTACAACAATTCAGTGAAGCCTGAAACTCCGCCATGCTAAATGGACAATTGTATGCTGCATTGGCTGTGTCTTTCTGACCCAGAGGTTGTCGCTCTGCTTGTTGCTGATATCTTAGAAATGTATGTGTGTAATGAGAGGTACTGGAAATATGCTCAAAATGTGCTCCTAGACAATCAGCCTGGTCCTCAAGAGTGTCTCCTTGTGTGTTTACTAAAGGTAGAGGATGGGTTTCGCGGCCTTTTATTTTGTTTACCCTGTTCCAGGCTTTGCGTTCGTCTGTATAAGAGTTGATGCTGGATATGTATTTTTCCCAACTTTCCCGTTTAGCGCGGCGGCGTGTTCTTCTACCTTGTGACTTAATCGCCTTGAAGTTAATTAGGTTTTCTGCGGTCGGGGAGTTACGAAGGAGATTCCAGGCCCTGTTTTGCTTTTTCCGGGCTTCCCTACACTCCTCATTCCACCATGGAATGCGTCGTTTCGAAGGCGACCCATTTGTTTGGGGTATACATACTGATGCAGCATCAATAATAAACGCTGTAAAGTATGCTACTGCAGCGTCAATATCAAGTGAACGGACATCGTCCCAGGGCAAATGTGTTTTTTCACGAAACCGCGTCCAGTCAGCTGAGTCGACTTTCCATCGAAGAACGTGTGTAGAGCACTCAGATTGTTTTGTAAGGTTTAGTACGATGGGGAAGTGATCACTTCCGTAAGGGTTGTTAATCACATCCCACTTCAGATATGGCACAATTGTACTGGACGCAATGCTTAAGTCTATGGAAGAAAATGTTTTATGTGTAGGGCTGTAGAATGTTGGCTCTTTTTTGTTAAGCAGGCAGGCACTTGAAGAGAGTAGACAGTTTTCTATTAGTCGTCCTCTCGCATCACAACGAGAGTCGCCCCACAGTGTGCTATGTGCGTTTAGATCACCAACGACTATGTAAGGGTGATGGAGTTCATCAATAAAGCTTTGAAATGTTGTTCTAGAGAGTTGATAACTTGGGGGGATGTATATAGACGCGATGTTGACCAGTTTATTGAATAGCACTGCTTCGATAGCAACTGCTTCAAGAGGAGTTTGGAGTTGCAGTTTCCGACATGCAACGCCTCTGTCGGCAATTATAGCTACACCGCCTGACGATGTAGCAGCATCTTCCCGGTCTTTCCGGAAAATGGCGTATTGCTGAAGAAAGTTTGTCTGTGTAGGTTTAAGATGTGTCTCCTGAACACACAGCACCTTTGGATTGTATTTGTGTAAAAGTTCTTTAATGTCATCGAGGTTGTGCATTAGGCCTCTCACGTTCCAGTGTAATATTTGTGTATCCATTTTGTTTGTGTTTTTCGGCTGTGTGTCAAGAGACTAGTCTAGTTGGCTTACGGAGCCTTTCCAGGCCCCGTAATCCGGGGTTTGTCTTTCTTGGAGCGGTCGCGATAATCGCGTCGCTCCGGAGGCGCTGGATGCGCCGCCTGGCTTGGGGTTGTGTCCATCGACTCCAAGGAGCCGCTGGACTTCCGCTCAAGCGAGCGGGGTGTTTTCGGGGTGGGCCTTGCCTCGAAAAGCAGGGCCTTGGAGGCCATCAACCCAGAGGTCAATGGACCCTCCTTGAGAGACGGCACAGCAGCGCTGGCTGCTGTCGCCTGGGGAGCTGGTGGCACGGCCGCAGCCACACTCTTCGTGGACCGGGCTGATGCCGGAGTCTGCTGCGGCGTTGCCCCCCTACGCGCCGCACCAGCATACCCTGCAGAATGAAGAAAAGAAACACGCTTTCGTGCTTCTTGGAAAGAGATGTTTTCTTTTACTTTGAGTGTGATGATGTCTTTTTCTTTTTTCCACGTAGGGCAGGATCGAGAATATGCTGCATGGTCACCATCGCAATTTGGACAGTGCAGGGCGCGAGTACAGTTGTCAGATGTATGTTCATGATCGGCACATTTTGCGCATGTCGATCGGCCTCGGCAGTTTTGAGAGCCATGGCCAAATCTTTGGCATTTGAAACATCTGCGCGGGTTCGGAATATATGGTCTTACTCGGATTTTCGTGTATCCTGTTTCAAGGGTATCTGGGAGAGTACTGGAGCCAAATGTAAGGATTAGATGCTTCGTGGGAATTTCAATGTTGTCTCGTTTAATCTTTATTCGCTGTACTTGTGTCACGTTTTGTTCTTTCCAGCCCTCGAGGAGCTCTTCTTCGGTCAAGTTCAGGAGGTCTCCGTCAGACACTACTCCTTTGCATGTGTTCATAGATCGGTGCGGAGTCACCGTGATTTTCACATTACCGAGTGTTACTAGATTGCAGAGATTTCCGTGCTGGTGCGGGTCGCGAACCTCAAGGAGGAGGTCGCCGCTGGCCATTTTCGTTACCTTGTAGCCGGGCCCTAGTGCATCAGTTATGCATTTGGCAACAATGAAGGGAGAAATCATTCTTGTGGTCTTTTCGGGGTTTTCACTGTGAATCACGTGAAATCGTGGGAAGGTGTCTTTGCGTTGGCCAAAAAAGTTCAGAGTTTCTTCGGTGCGCCCTCTTTTGCTAAGAAGGCGATCAGACAGACGAGGGAAGGACAAAACATCCATAGATAATTAGTTATTTTCGGAGGCTATGCCAGCCACCCACCACCGAGCCCAACAAGGGGACGCTACGAGACCCGAAGGAGACGCAGACGCCAGCTGTACATAGCCACTATAACCTAATATAATAGACCCAAGGTTGGATAGATTACACCAGGTTAACCCTTGCTGCCTTGAAAATTGGAAGTAAAACGAAGCGAAGAGAAGACAGGAGAGATGGAAAGTGGGGGAGAAAGACGAAGGTTGGAGGGAGAGAGAGACAGGAAAAGGCAACTACCGATTTCCCCCGGGTGGGTCAGTCCGGGGGTGCCGTCTACGTGAAGCCGAGGCCAAAGGGGTGTGTTGCCTCCGCCGAGGGGCCTTAAAGGTCCAAACACTCATCGTTGGCTCAACCCCCAGGATCCCCCTTTCCCCGGACACGGCTAAGCCGCGCACTATTAGACGCGGGAGGGTCCAACCCTCGTGTGCTCGGGTCCGTGGTGTCGCAACACACCAAACGCCTGCTGACGCAGACGCCCCTGCGGGCGCTCTGCAGCTCTGGGATGCGTGACCAAATCTCTGACATTTGAAGCAACGTCGCGGGTTTGGAATATAAGCTCGAACATGAAGTTTTACATAGCCGGTTTCGAGAGTCTCAGGTAAAGTAGTTGAGTTGAAAGTGAGTATTAAGTGCTTTGTTGGGATTTCGATGTCATTCCGCCTGATTTTGATGCGCTGCACGTGGATTACGCCTTCGTCCTTCCATCCATCCAGGAGTTCTTCTTCATTCAATGTCATTAAGTCTTCATCTGATACCACGCCTTTCACTGTGTTCATAGTTCGATGTGCGCTCACAGAAACAGGTATGTTACCAAAAGCTACGAGGTGTGCGAGTTTGTTGTGTTGTTCCTTGTCTTTGAGTTCGAGGAGCAAATCTCCACTTGACATCTTTGTTACCTTATAACCAGCTCCAATGGTCTCTTTTAGGCACTTGGCCACAAGAAATGGGGAAATTGCTCTAGCTTTCGTAGATGACTGCTCACAGTGAAGGACGTGGAATTTGGGGAAAGTTTCTTTATTTTTGGGCCAGAATAGCAAGGTTGCGTCGGTGCGTACCCTTTTCGAGGCACGATCGGTAGAAAAGGGGTTTGAGGATCCCATGGAAATAAGTGATTTATTCGGCAACGGCGTCTGCCACCCACCACGGAGCCCAACAAGGGGACGTGGCAGAACATATAAACAAGTCTGCACAGCGCCAGCAGTATGCCGTTACTATAACCCAATATGGTATACCCAAGGTAGGACAGCCACACCAGGTTAACCCTTGCCGCCAGGAAAATTGGAAGTGAATAGAAAAGATGAGAAGACAGGAAAGATGAAAAGCAGGAGAAAAAGACGAAGATTGGAGAGGAAGACAGGAAAAGGCGACTGCCGATTTCCCCCGGGTGGGTCAGTCCGGGGGTGCCGTCTATGTGAAGCAGAGGCCGAAGAGGTGTGTTGCCTCCGCCGGGGGGCCATAAAGGTCCGAACACCCAGCATCGGCTCAGCCCCCAGGATCCCCCTTTCCCCAGACACGGCTAAGCCGCGCACGGCTACACGCGGGAGGGGCCAACCCTCGTGTGCTCGGGTCCGTGGTGTCGCAACACACCAAACGCCTGCTGACGCAGACGCCCCTGCGGGTTAGAAAAGGGGAGATTGTTCGTACTTGTTTTCCTGCTTTTTCCGAGTGAATTACATGGAATCGTGGAAAGTTTTGTTTTTGATGTCCAAAGAACTGGAACACGTCTTCGGTGCGCCCTCGTTTCAGACGGCGATCAGGGAGTGATGGGAAGGAACTAGCCATAAGGATATATGGAATTTTCGGCAGCAACGCCAGCCACCCACCATGGAGCCCAACAAGGGGACGCTGCAGGGCCTGTAAACACAGGTCCCGCAGACGCCTTACTGGGGGTTGTGACGTGTTCAGACTCTTCCACTGCTGTCTGTGTAGGAGGCGCTGCTTCTTGGCCGCGTTGGCGCAGGCTTCATGCCGTTGCATCCGAACTGGGCATATTTCTGCAAAGGGAGTGTGATGGCCTTGACAATGAAGACACCATGGTGAGCAGGAATGTGGTTCATCAGGCTGGCTGATGGGTGTGGAACAAGTGGGGCACAGGCGCTGGTTTCCGGGGCAGGCACACGTGCGATGTTCATATTGCAGGCAGATAGTGCAATGATGGGCCCGGGGCTTATGGGGACGGCAGCGGAATTCGAGTCGTTGGTAGTACACGGAAAATGGAACGTGCATGCCGGCGAAAGTGATCAGGGCGGAGTTCGTATTTCCCATGCGGCGGGCCAGTAGGATGTCGGCTTGATAGCTGTCTAAATCACGCAGAAGTTCTTCTTGGGTAGCGTCAGGGGCAATTCCGTGGATAACCCCGCGGCACGAGTTGGTTGGAGCTGCGAGGTATGGAGCTACGGCATATATGCGACCAGCGAGCACGATGCTCTCAACGCTGAGAAGGCGGCTGGCGAGTTCGATGTGGTGGGTCTTGAGTATGGCGAGGCGGTTGCGATTGCGTAGATGGACTGAAACGTCGGCACAAGTATGCGCCGGGAGCTTTGCTGCTCGTATGAAAGCTGGGAGAATGTCCAGCAGCTGGGCGGAGGTGGCGGAAGGTAACGCTGGCAGGTGGACACAAACCGCATGGAGGTCAAAACTTGGGCGGGCAGCAAGTCGAGGCTTTCGGACATTTCCGGGCGTTGTCCATTCTCCTTCAGGCTCATCCAACTCGATAGGGGTTGGAGTGGAAGTGGGATCTGACGTCGGCGTCTCGTCAGCCATGCCGGCACGCAGCAGTGGTAGGGTAGGGCTAGCGAGGCGGTCACCGCTTCAAAACTTGAAAGAAAGAAAGCCTGCGCGGTAGCCTAATTAGTGGCTATATAGTGGATACGGCGTTGCGCTGCTAAACTGGAGGTCGCGGGTTCAGTCCAGGTCGCGGAATTCGATGGGAACGAAATGAAAAAAAAAAGACTCGTGTACTTCTATTTATGTGCACGTTAAGAATCCCAGGTGGTGAAAACTAAACCGAGCGCCTCATAATCATATCGTGGTTTTGCCACGTAAAACCGAAAAATTTGTTTAAATAAAAAAATAAAAAATCAGGTGGCTGCGTTCTTCGGCTTTATTCTAGGGGTGTAAAAATAAATTATCGTTGAGTCTGATTTCCGAGAAAAACATGTTACGCTTAACCCATATTTCACACATAAATGTAATGCCGTTCCTAAATGTATGATCGACCGCTCAACTCAGCATGCAGCTTGTATATTATAAACGGCTGCTCTCAGTTATCCGGTGCACTATCATTACCGACCATAATGAAACAATTATAGGAACGCCATGTCTCACATACACGTAGAGATAAGTGCAGATCTGTTGCGTTCGTTGAAGAAGATGCCACATGGGGAACCAAGTTTTAATGAGTGGCAAACATGGTGAGACTGTCAAAATTTTCCTTGTCTAAATCACGTTAGCAGATTTACAGGCTGCCCCAAAACGGGGCGTTTATATTAGTGAAAGCTGGGAACTTTTTAAGCAGGACTTATTAACACCCGTGCGTTAATTCTCTCACGAACTGCGTCTCGGCATGCTCAACAGCCACGACTCTCCGGCACCACAATCATTCGGAATAACATGATGATTGGTGGAGTTTAGTGGCGCAAGGGCCAGGTATGGCCAAAGAGCGCCATGACAGTATTAGTTCGTATCAAGACGATGGTAATGGCTTGTTAGTGGTAGATGAATAGGGAATTATATGAACATTAGATGTGGCATGGCTATAAAGGGGCCTAAAATCAGTCGCTGTAAAGTGCGTAAAATCTATAAGTAATAAGATTATGGCAATGAGTGATTATGAGTACTATGGACATGAACAATGCATTGCGAAAGAATGATACGAGTTACAAAAAATTTAAGATACAAGAATTGGCCAGAAGCACAAGTGCCTAAACAGAGCCCTTGAAACACAAGGGCCTGGAGGCATGTGCAGTTAAAAAACTATCGCAGCAACATCCTCTAGAGAGAGGATGCACTACGAACTTATTGGGCTAATAACATGTAACACAACATCTTTCAAGAAAGCAAGGACTGCGTTGGTGCTAAAAAGTGGTTCTTTACCGAGAAACATAGCGGGATGCAGAGGGACACAATAGCGATATGCGAGAGGAAAATGTTTCTTTCTTTCTCTTTCGGCTTCCCGACACTCCAAGAGGACGTGGAGGACGGTGGGCCTGTCGCCACATCTACCACATGTTGGAGGATCATTTCCATTCAATAGAAAATTGTGAGTACTATGTGTGTCCTATTCTGAGACGACAGAATAGGACATCAGTTCGTCGTGTTTTAGTTGTACAGGGCCAGAACCCTAACTGTGACTTAATCAAGTGGAGCTTATTAGTTGTTTCAGCGTCCCACAGACGCTGCCAGTGGCCTCGCAGTTTCCTTCGCAAAAAAGGCTTCAGATCTGTGGAGGAAATAGCAGCGGCAGGATTAATAGCTTGCGATGTAGTTGATGTGGCCAACTGGTCTGCTAGCACATTGCCCTCGATGCCTCTATGGCCAGGCACCCAGGATATTATTACATGTCTACGAGATTGGTAAATATTACACAAGAGTGAGTAAAGATCGATAACAACAGGATTCTTATGCTTTTGTAAAGATGTTAGCGCTTTTACAAGACTCAACGAGTCTGTGAATATTATTGCCTTTTGTAGTTTCAATTTCTCTATATGCTTCACGGCAGACAGTACTGCATAGGCTTCTGCGGTGAAAATGCTTGTTAGGGGGTTTAATACGTCGGATTTTGAAAAAGAGGGGCTAACCGCGGCGTAAGATACGCCAGCATGGGACTTGGATGCGTCGGTATAGAATTCCGAGCACGAGTACTTCGATTGAAGTTCGCGGAAATGCATTGCAATTTCGAGGTCGGGAGCATGCTTTGTGACCTCTACAAAGGATGGATCACATTCTATCACCTGCCACTCCCAGGGCGGTGACAGCTTAGCTGGAGGCATTAGGCGATGTTCTAGAAGTGGGACATCCATCTCCGCTAAGTTCTCTTACACGCAGTGAGAAAGGCCGCCTTATAGAGGGTCGATTATAGAAAAGCGTTGAACACTTCAAATCATTAAGGGTTGTAAAACAAGGATGTTCCCGATCGGAGTGCACTTTGAGAAAATAGGTGAAGCTGATGTATGTTCTCTGGAGGTGGAGTGACCACTCATTCGATTCCACGTATAAACTTTCGACGGGGCTTGTTCTGAATGCGCCAGTGGCCAGGCGGATACCTAGATGGTGGACAGGATCTAGCATTTTTAGCGCGCTAGGGGCGGCAGAGTGATATTCGGTCACGATTGGACTATGGTGCCGTAGTATGAGGCTCTTGTGAAGATTCATTAAACACTTCCTGTCGGTGCCCCAGGATGTGTGAGATAAAATTTTCAGTAAGTTCATTGTTCTTAGGCATTTCGCCTTGAGGTGTTTTATGTGGTTGATGAAAGTAAGCTTACAGTCAAGTATGATGCCTAAAAATTTGTGATCTTTGTTTATAGGTATTTGTTGTCCATACATTTCGATAGTGGGATCTGCAACGAGACCTTTCTTCCTGGTGAAAAGAACACAAGAACTTTTGTGGGGGTTTATTTTGAACCCGTTTTCGTCTGCCCACTGACACTTTGTTCAACCTCTGCTGTACCTGTCTCTCGCACACTGCGAGGTTACAGGACTTGAATCCTATTTGTATATCGTCCACATAGATGGAATAAAAAATAGCGGGTGGTAACGAAGCACGAAGCGTGTTCATTTTAACGATAAAGAGTGTGCAGCTGAGCACGCCTCCCTGGGGTACACCAGTTTCCTGCACAAAAGGTCGTGATAGAACATTGCCAACTCGAACACGGAATGTGCGATTCAGCAGATAACTTTCAATCATATCTAACATATTACCACGTATACCAAAGTGGGAGAGGTCTCTCAGTATTCCAAACCGCCATGTGGTGTCATAGGCCTTTTCCATGTCTAGGAATACAGACAGAAAGAACTGTTTGTGAACAAAAGCTTCGCGTATCTGCGCCTCGATACGTATCAAATGGTCAGTGGTGGACCGACCCTCGCGAAAGCCGCACTGGTATGGGTCAAGCAGTTTGTTTGATTCAAGGAAATGTAATAGGCGACGGTTTATCATTTTTTCGAAGACTTTGCAGAGACAGCTTGTTAGCGCTATCGGCCGATAACTCGATACAGACGATGGATCCTTCCCCTGCTTCAGGATAGGGATCACTATGGCCTCTTTCCAGGCAGAGGGGATCTCGCCGGAAATCCATATAGAGTTATACAGACAGAGAAGGGTTTTCTTCGTTTCAGAGGGCAGGTTCTTCAACATTTCATATAATATGCGGTCAGGGCCTGGGGCAGATTGGTTGCAACAGGCGAGTGATGCCTGAAGCTCTGCTAAAGAGAAAGGCAAGTTATAAGGCTCGTTCCCGGTGCTCTTTCGGTCTAGTTTTTGTTTTTCTATTGCTGCTTTGTGTTTTGTAAATTCTGGGGAATAGTGCAATGAACTGGACACATGTTCAAAGTGTGCACCCAGGTGGTTTGCTTGGTCTTCCAAGCTGTCGCCCTGTGTGTTTACCAAAGGGAGTGAATATGTTTGTCGTCCTCTCACCTTGTTAACCCTGTTCCAGACTTTGGCCTCATCTGTATACGAGTGTATACCTGATAAAAACTTTTGCCAGCTCTCTCTTCTGGCCTGTCGGCGCGTTCTCCTGCCTTCGGACTTTACCTTCTTAAAATTGATAAGATTCTCCGCAGTAGGAGAACCGCGTAGCAACCCCCACGCTTTGTTCTGTTTTCTACAAACGTTCCTACATTCGTCGTTCCACCATGGGACACGGCGTTTGCATGCCGCACCACTTATTTCGGATATGCATTTAGAAGCGGCATCAATTATGAGGGAACTAAAATATTCCACAGCAGCAGCAGTTCCTAACGAAGACATGTTGGCCCAGGAGATGCTACTAGTAAGATTTCGAAATTTCTCCCAATCGGCTGTGTCAATCTTCCATCGAGGGGCTTGTGGTGACGGCTCAGTTTTGGTGGTTCGCAGTAGTATTGGGAAGTGATCGCTCCCGTACGGATTTTTGGCAACTTCCCATTTAAGTTCAGATAATAGAGACGGGTAAGCTATGCTAAGGTCAATGGAAGGAAAGGTTCTGTTTGCGAGACAGTAAAATGTAGGTTCCTTCTTGTTCAGGAGACACGCGCCTGAGGAGAAAAGAAATTGTTCAACAAGACGACCTCGCGCATCGATACGAGTCGCCCCACAGACTACTGTGCGCATTGAAATCGCCAAGAACAAGATAGGGTTCTGGCAATTCATCTATAAGGGACTGAAATTCATGTTTATGTAAGTGGTAATGGGGGGGTATGTAAAGTGAGCAGATGGTGATGAGCTTGTTTAGAAGAAAAAGTCGAACTGCCACTGCTTCAAGGGGCGTTTGTAGCTGCAAACGTTGACATGCTATGCTTTTGTGAATTACAATGGCAACACCGCCTGATGATACGAGAGCATCATCGCGATCTTTACGAAACGTATCATACTGTCGGATAAAATTTGTATGTTTCGATTTTAAGTGCGTTTCCTGTACACACAGCACTTTTGGATTGTGTTGGTAAATAAGTTCTTGGACATCGTCGAGGTTCCTAAGAAGGCCTCTGACGTTCCATTGAATGATTTGTGTATCCATAATTAAAGTAAATTGGTGCTGTGTGTACTAAAAAAGGAAATGTTGCTTTAGATTACAGAGCCCTTTCCAGGCCCTGTAACGCGGGATTTGTCCTTTCTGAAGCGGTCGAGGGAACCTCGCCTCTCCTTAGGCGCTTGGTGCGCCGTCGGGATGGGTGTGGTGTCCATTGCTTCTTGTGAAGCGCCGGACACGCGCTCTTGCGAGCGAGAAGTTTCGCGGGAAAGTCTCCCCTCGAAGGACGAGGCATTCGCGCCCACCAGCCCTGAGGTCGATGGTGCTGCCTTTGGGCCTGAGCTGCGCCGGCTGTTGCTAGCGCCAGCAGGGGCCGATGAGGGTGAGGTAGCCTTGACTGCACCCACCGTGGGAGCTGCTGGCGGGCCTGCGGGTTCGCTACGCGAAGCGCAGGCTGCCACCGAGGACTGTTGTTGTGCCGGCAACCCTAGGGTAACCGGGCCTGTTTGCTGGTTGGGTGGAGTAGGCTTAGCGTCTTCCACCCTGGGGGCAGAAGCCACAAGCGACAGCTCGCTGCGTGCGGGCTGTGCAGGTGGCATTAGCCGCTGCGACGCTGCCCCTTGACGCGCCACATCAGCATAAGTAGTCGTGTGGAATGGTGAGCACCTTTTGCGTGCTTCCCTGAACGATATGTTTTCACGGACTTTCAGTGTTATAATTTCCTTCTCTTTTTTCCAACTTGGACAAGACCGGGAGTACGCTGGATGCTCACCATCGCAATTAACGCAGTGAGGTGTGGCCTCGCAATTGTCTGAGGCATGACCTTGTACTCCACACTTAGCACAGGTGAGTCGACCACGGCAGCTCTGCGAGCCATGGCCGAATCTTTGACATTGATAGCAACGCCTAGGGTTTGGTATGTAAGGTCTTACAGCTATCTTTGTGTAGCCTGTTTCAATGGTTTGTGGCAATTCGCTCAATTCAAAGGTAAGTATCAGATGTTTCGTGGGGATTTCTTTGTTGTCCCGTCTCATAACAATGCGCTGCACATTCGTGACGTTTTGCTCCTTCCATCCTTCCAACAGTTCAGTTTCAGATAGGTCGATGAGGTCTGCTTCTGATACTACCCCCCGTACTGTGTTCATGGACCGATGCGCTGAAACGGTAACTGGGACATCACCAAAAGTAACAAGTTTGCCGAGTCTATTGTATTGTTCTTTGTCACGTAGTTCAAGAAGAAGGTCCCCGCTTGGCATTTTGGTGACCTTGTAGCCAGGGCCTAGCGTGTTGGTGAAGCTTTTTGCAACTACAAATGGGGATATGGTTCTTGCTAGTTTTTCGGTTCTTTGACTATGTACTACTTGGAATCGAGGGAAAATGTCTTTTGGTCTGGTGAACAAGTTCAGAATATCATCGGTGCGTCCCCTCTTCTGAGGGAGACGATCAAGAAGTCGGGAAAAGCGGGTGTTCCCATAGCAGTTTGGTGTATTTCGGCAGCAATGGCAGCCACTCACCACGGAGTCCAACAAGGGGACGCTGCAGCACTTAACGTGTAAGGCTGCAGGCGCCAGCCGTACATTGCCGCTATAACCTTATATATAAACCCAAGGGAGGGCACCTACACAAGGTTAACCCAAGCCGCCTATGGAAATTGAGGAAGTAACAGAAGAGAAGAGATGACAGGACAGTGAAGACAGAAAAATAGAGCAGAGAAAGATGATGTATAGTGTTTACTGGCGCAAGGGCCAAGTATGGCCAAAGAGCGCCAAGAGATGGTAAAGAGTGATCGATGGGTGATGAGCGCTGAGTAGATGTATCACGGCTGTATAGGGGCCTAAAACTGGTCGCTGTATAGATGCGTAAAACAGGTACTTGGGATAAAACTATGACAATGACTATTGTGAGGTGCGCTATGTGTATAAATGGCATAAATTTAAAACACAAAGTTATTGATAATTTCCAACCAGCACTACTGCCTCACCAGGATCCTTGTGCGCAAGGGCCTGGAGGCGTGTGCTATACATACTAATGCCGCAACATAGGCCTCTATTGCGAGGCCGTGCTACGGATCACATGGGTGTATAACATTTAGTATACGAATATCATTTAAAAAACCTAGCAATGATTTTGTGTCAAAGAGCGGGTCTTTGCCAAGGAATAATGCCGGGTGTAATGGATTATGTTGTTTGTATGCTAAAGGAAAGAACTTTTTTCTTTGCTCTTCTACCTCCCGGCATTCAAGCAAGACGTGGAGCACAGTTAGCGTCTCTCCACATTTCCCACAGGCAGGGGGATCACTGTTTGTTAGAAGATAAGAATGTGTGCCATACGTGTGGCCTATTCGGAGTCGACAGAGAGTGACCTCTGTTCGTCGTGTTTTTGTTGTAGGTGGCCAGCTACCTAAATAAGGTTTTATTAGATGAAGCTTGTTTGTCTGTTTTGCGTCCCACAAACGTTGCCAATAGCACCTCAGTTTTTTCCGCAAAAATGGTTTCAAATCTATGGCAGGGATAGCGATGGAAATGCTACTAGCACTTGTTTCTGTGGACGTGGCCATTTTGTCGGCAAGCATATTCCCTTCAATGCCTCTATGTCCAGGAACCCAGCATATTGTGATATGTTGGGAAGAGTAAGCTTTGCATAGAGCCGAGTAAAGTTCTGCAATTACAGGATTTTTATGTTTCCGTAGCGAAGATAGGGCTTTAACGACGCTTAAAGAGTCAGTATAAATAACTGCGTTGCGAATCTGTGTATTATCGATGTACTTTACAGCCAAGAGGAGCGCATAAGCCTCAGCTGTAAAAATACTTGTTTCTGGGTGTAAATCGACGGATTCCGCGAACGATGGGCCCACCGCTGCACAACAGACACCGGCATGCGACTTTGAGGCATCCGTGTAGAATTCTGGGCAAGAGTATTTGGCCTGGATTTCTAAAAAGTGCATTAGGATGTGTGTGTCGGCGGCATGTTTTGTGACTTCTACAAAAGACAAGTCACAATCTATCTGCTGCCACTGCCACGGCGGTAATAGCTTTGTTGGAGCCATTAAGGTGTGTTCAAGGAGTGGAACACTCATTTCATTACTGAGGTTCCTCACGCGCAGAGAAAAAGGCCGTTTCACAGCAGGTCGGTTGTGGAACAGGGTGGCACTGGTCATATCACTTATTGTTGAATAAGTTGGATGTTCATTGTTCGCGTGTATTTTCAGAAAATACATGTGTAATGACGAAGTTAGCACAAGCGTCGCTGTGGTCGCATGGCTGCTGAAGTGAGGAAGAGAAAGACGAACGGATCGGTGTCGCTGGTTTTGCCTCGCGCTGGCGTTTGGCTGGAACTGCTCGGGTGCTCTTTGAGCTGGACCTAACGCCAATAAACCCCATATCATTTGGTGGAGGTGCTGGGTATCCTAACTATCCTACCAACTCGCCCTGGAACTCCGCAGCCGCACTCTGCCCTCCGCTACCCCCACGACCATGCCAGACGACGCCGGTGAGCGACCCACTTCGTCAACTGTGCAAGTCACCTGTGGTGCCGTTCGTGAACGAGACCCGGCTGTGTTCAGTGGCACCGCTGATACCGACATCGACGACTGGCTTTCGTCGTACGAACGGGTGAGCAACAACAACAAATGGGACGATCGGACAAAGCTCACCAAGGTTATTTTTTATCTTGCGGGTGTCGCCCACCTCTGGTTCCGCAACCATGAAGCAACCATTGCGACATGGAATGACTTTAAGACTGCATTCGCGGAAGTATTTGGCCATCCTGCGGTGCGAAAGCTTCGCGCTGAACAGCGCCTTCGCCACCGAGCGCAACAGCCGGGCGAGACTTTCACTAGTTACATCGAGGATGTCATAGATCTCTGCAACCGCGTGAGCCGAACGATGACTGAGGAAGATAAGATTAAAGAACTCCTCAAGGGCATTGAAGACGATGCTTTTCAGATGCTCATGGCCAAGAATCCTACCACCGTTGCAGCCGTAGTCACATATTGCCAAAGCTTCGATGAATTACGCCGGCAACGAGCGCTCGCCCGCCAAACTGTTCCTCAAGTGGCCTCCCTTTCCAGTTTGGTGACTGCTCACGGACAGGCTGATGACGGGTCTCTCCTGCCTCAGATCAAAGCCTTCATTCGTGAAGAGGTGGCCCGCCAGCTCTCGCTGCTCCCTCTCACCCAGGAGCCTGTCCAACCTTTGTCCTCGGCCGTGCAGCAGGCCATCCGCGAGCAGGTTGCAGAGGCCCTTCCACAAGTCCACCAGATTGCTGCACCAGCTCAGATTGCTGCACCTTTGACGTACGCTGAAGTTGTGTCGCGTCCTAGACCAACGACACTCCCCTACTCGGCGCCGCCACCGCGCCCAGCGCTTCTCCCTGTCCCTCAAATGCCCCCTCAGTACTTCCGGCCACAAGATCCCTGGCGCACGCGGGACAATCGGCCGATATGCTTCTCGTGCGGTATCGCGGGACATGTGGCGCGCTTTTGTCGCCGTCGCCTGCCGCGTCAGGACGTCGTCGTTGAGCCACAGGTACCTGCATCCCACCAGCATGCTGATTCGAACCCATCGCCGAACTTCTGGACCGGTCGTCAGAACTTCAGCCCCCGTCGTTCACCATCACCGCGTCGCCGTTCGATATCGCCGATGCGTCGTCGCCCGCCTTCCAACGAGGGAAACTAAATGCTGCAGCTTCGGAGGCATGAGCTGCACGCTTGTCGAAATGCCCAAGACCTCCGCTATCGCCGCAAAACATTATAGAAATACAGGTTGAAGGAGCCGCTACATTCGCACTCATCGACACGGGCGCTGCGGTTTCGGTCATACGTGAGACTCTTTGCCGTAAGATTAGGAAGGTCACCACATCACTTTCTGGCCTTGTACTTCGTACTGCCACCACGGAGCCCATCGAACCTTCAGCCGCATGCACCGCTAGGATCGTTATTCAGGACGTAGTTTACACAATTGAGTTCCTTGTTCTGCCTTCCTGCTCCCATGATGTCATCCTGGGATGGGACTTTCTGTCGCGCCACCGTGCCGTCATTGACTGTGCCCGTGCCGAAGTTGCTCTGTCTGTCGTTAACACCACTCTGCCTGCCGCCTCTCCCGCCCCCTTAAAGATTATTGTCGCCGCCGATACTGATCTGCCAACAAGCACTTCAACACCCGTGGCTTTGTTGTGTCCATCGGCGCCCGACGCCTCGGTACTGTTCACGCCTTCATCTGTTTTTCTTCACCGCAAATCTCTACCACTTCCATTCGCCGTTCTTGACGTAGCCGCTGGTACAACAATTATGCTAGTGGACAACCCGTTCCAATACCCGCTGACTCTGCTTCGCGACGAGTGCCTCGGCTGTGTCGAACCTATTGACATGTCTGAGTGTTTGGACGTGCCTGGCTCCTATTCTCGCCTTTCGCTCGACGCCATGACACCATTTCCGAAAAGCTCCCGATTGGCTACCGAGGTCTTTGATTCATGCGTTGACGCCAACCTTTCCCTCGAGCACCGCGAGCAACTCCTCTCTCTCCTAGATACTTTCCGTTCTTCGTTCGACTGTACGGAACACGCCTTGGGTCGTACGAACAGTGTTTCCCACCACATCGACACCGGGTCCCACTCTCCCCTCAGACAACGCCCCTATCGCGTTTCAGCGGCGGAGCGTCGTATAATCAGCGACCAAGTGAATGACATGCTCGAGCATGGCGTCGTTCAACCATCCCAGAGTCCGTGGTCTTCTCCAGTTGTGCTAGTGCGAAAAAAAGATGGTTCTATTCGTTTCTGTGTCGATTACCGCCGCCTCAACAAAGTCACACGGAAGGACGTCTACCCTTTACCCCGCATTGACGATGCACTCGATTGTTTACAAGGCGCTGAGTACTTCTCGTCATTGGACCTACGATCTGGCTACTGGCAGGTTCCCATGGCCGAATGCGATCGACCGAAGACAGCGTTTGTCACCCCTGATGGGCTATATGAATTTACCGTCATGCCATTCGGGCTCTGTAATGCGCCCGCAACTTTCGAGCGCATGGTGGACAACATACTTCGTGGTCTCAAATGGAACATTTGCCTATGCTACCTGGATGACATCGTCGTGTTTTCTTCAGACTTCTCGACGCACCTCTCACGTCTCCACCAAGTTTTGACATGTCTTAAGAACGCTGGTCTTCAGCTGAATATCAAAAAGTGTCGCTTTGCAGCTCGCACCTTGACTATATTGGGCCACGTTGTGTCCAAAGACGGCGTCCTCCCTGATCCTGCGAAACTTCGAGCTGTCGCCGACTTCCCTAAGCCGACGTCACTGAAGACCCTCCGGAGCTTCATCGGCCTTTGTTCTTATTTTCGTCGCTTTGTGCGCAATTTCGCGACCGTTATCGCACCTTTGACGCGACTTCTCACCGTTGGCACCGACATGTCTCACTGGTCTCGTGAATGTGATGACGCATTTCAGACGCTACGCCAGCTGCTCACAGCTCCTCCGATTCTCCGGCACTACGATCCCCGGGCGCCTACGGAGGTGCACACTGATGCAAGCGGCGTGGGCCTTGGTGCGGTGCTCGCGCAACGGAAGCCTGGCTATCACGAGTATGTTGTCGCCTACGCGAGCCGAACCCTCACAAAGGCCGAGGCCAACTATTCAACCACTGAGAAAGAGTGCCTGGCTATAGTCTGGGCTCTTGCCAAGTTCCGACCCTACCTTTATGGCCACCCGTTTTATGTCATCCCGGACCACCACGCTCTTTGCTGGTTGTCGACTTTGAAAGATCCCTCGGGCCGCCTCGGTCGGTGGGCCCTGCGGCTTCAAGAGTATGATATCCAAGTGGTCTACAGGTCTGGCCGCAAGCATTCTGACGCGGACGCCCTTTCTCGCTCTCCTCTACCCCCCGATACAGCGTCTCTCTCGGCACAGTACACCGCTATCTCAGCGCTCAACGTCGAATCCATGCATTCGGAGCAACGGAAGGATCCGTGGATTGTTGCCCTTCTCGACCTTCTGTCGGATTCCCCCGCCAATCAGCCCTCCCGCGCGCTCCGCCGTCAAGCCTCTCATTTTACCGTGCCAGACAACCTGCTCTACCGCCGCAACTATATACCGGGTGGTCGCAAGTGGCTTCTCGTAATACCTCGTCACATGCGCTCTGACATCTGCGCTGCTTTTCATACCGACCCACAGAGTGCTCACGCAGGCGTGCTGAAAACTTACGCAAGGTTGCGCCAACGCTTCTACTGGCGCGGTATGTACAGCTTTGTCCTAAAGTATATCCGTGCTTGCGAAGCATGCCAACAACGCAAGATTCCTCCGCAACGCTCGACCGGCGCTCTTCAGCCTTTACCTTGCCCTGCGCGGCCTTTCGATAGGGTCGGCATCGACCTTTACGGCCCACTCCCATGCTCTACGTCTGGAAGCCGGTGGATAATCGTTGGTGTTGACCATCTCACCCGGTATGCTGAAACTGCCGCCCTTCCTGCCGCTACAGCACGTGAGGTTGCTTTCTTCATCCTGCGCAATTTCATGCTTCGACATGGCGCTCCTCGAGAACTTCTCAGTGACAGAGGACGTGTCTTTCTTTCCCAAGTGGTCGAAGCTCTGCTTGCCGAGTGCCACGTCGTCCACCGTACATCAACCGCATACCATCCGCAAACCAATGGATTAACTGAGCGCTTCAATCGCACTCTTGGCGACATACTCACTGCATACGTCGCGTCGGACCACTCCAATTGGGACATGATTCTCCCTTTTGTCACCTACGCTTACAATACCGCGACTCAAGCAACCACAGGCTTTTCACCATTCTTTTTATTGTATGGACGAGAACCCTCGTGCACGCTCGATACAGTATTGCCATACCACCCTGACGCCTCTGAATATCGACCCATATCAGAAGTAGCTAGGTACGCTGAAGAATGCCGCCAACTTGCCCGTACCTTCACGACGGAAGGTCAAGCCCACCAGCGGAATCGACATGACACCGACCTGAGCCCTACCACTTTCCGTGTTGGCTCCCTCGTCTGGTTGTGGATTCCGCCTCACGTTCCCGGTCTTTCGTCTAAGCTGCTGGCTCAATACCACGGACCCTACCGGATCGTCGCCTGTACCTCTCCTGTAAACTATGTGGTCGAACCTCTCACGCTGTCTGACGATCTGCGGCGTCGTGGTCGCGAGACTGTGCACGTCAGCCGGCTTAAACCGTATTACGATCCCTCTATCGTGTCGTCACCGTGAGTCGCCAGGATGGCTAGTCTTCTCTCGTGGGGCCATTGTAATGACGAAGTTAGCACAAGCGTCGCTGCGGTCGCATGGCTGCTGAAGTGAGGAAGAGAAAGACGAACGGATCGGTGTCGCTGGTTTTGCCTCGCGCTGGCGTTTGGCTGGAACTGCTCGGGTGCTCTTTGAGCTGGACCTAACGCCAATAAACCCCATATCACATGAAACTAGTGTACGACCTTTGAAGATGCAGTGACCATTCATTAGACTCTACGTAGAGGCTCTCTACAGGACTTGTCCTGAAGGCACCGGTCGCCAAGCGGATGCCTAGATGATGAACAGGGTCAAGCATCTTCAAGGCGCTTGGACTGGCAGATTGATACGCTATGGCCCCATAGTCTAAGCGTGTACGTATAAGACTTTTGTACACGTTCATCAGGCACTTCCTGTCACTTCCCCATGTTGTATGTGACAAACTTTTAAGCAGGTTCATTGTTTTTAGGCATTTCTCTTTCAGGCGCTTTATATGTGGAATGAAGGTTAGTTTCGAGTCTAATATGACGCCTAAAAATTTATGTTGTGTGGAAACTGGTATGTGTTGTCTGTGTAGTTCTACATCGGGCTCTGCGAATAGGCCTCTTTTTTGTGTGAAAAGGACACAGGAGCTTTTAAGAGGATTGAGTTTAAAGCCATTTTCTTCTGTCCATTTACACACTTTGTTCAAGCCAAGCTGGACATGCCGCTCACAAATTGCAAGGTTACATGACTTGAAACCTCGGACAGCAACGGACATACATTACCACAGAGCTCCTGTGGTGCCAGTGGCCACAGCAGGACTTAGTGTAGGGACATTTGGGCAGGACCAATATCGGTGGGGATTACCCACCCAAAGTTGGCCGTTGCTGTCCGATACAGGCCTCCCCAAGATGTCGTGTAGACGAACTATCCAGGGAAAAGCTATTGTGTTTTGTGTACAGATACTTGTCCTTTATGCTGTGGCCACAACATAAGCGTCAAGCGTCGTCCACGTATACCGAGTAAAACATACCCTGCGGTATAGATAAGCGCAAGGAATTCATTTTGACGATAAAAAGCGTACAGCTTAGTACCCCACCTTGTGGCACCCCAGTTTCTTGTGTAAATGGCCTGGATAAAGCATTGCCAACTCTAACACGAAAAGTACGGTGTGATAAGTAACTTTCAATTACATTAAGCATATTGCCTCGAACACCCATTTCCGAGAGGTCTCGCAAAATTCCATATCGCCAAGTTGTGTCATATGCCTTTTCCATGTCTAGGAAAACAGAAAGAAAGAACTGCTTATGGACAAAGGCGTCTCGAATGTTTGCCTCAATGCGCACGAGATGGTCAGCAGTCGACCGACCCTCTCTGAAGCCACATTGATAAGGGTCAAGAATTTTCTTCGATTCAAGGAAATGTAAAATACGACGGTTTATCATTTTCTCGAAGAGTTTGCATAAGCAACTCGTGAGGGCTATTGGACGGTAACTTGAAGCGTTGGATGGGTCTTTACCCTGTTTCAAGACCGGGACTACGATGGATTCTTTTCATGAGGATGGGAGATATCCGGCAGCCCAAATAGAGTTGAAAAGTGCTAGTAGTGTCATCTGTGTGTCGGTGTGTAGGTTTCTAATCATGTCATACATGATTCTGTCAAATCCCGGTGCGGAGCTCATACATGTGCTCAAGACAGCTCTAAGCTCGGCAATATTAAATGGATAGTTGTACGGAAGATTTGGTGCGCATTTACGGTCTATTGGCTTACGTTCTGCTACTTTCTTGTATTTAAGGAATGATTCTGAGTAGTTTACGGAGCTTGATACCCGCTCGAAATGTATGCCAAGGGCATCGGCCTGGTTTTCCAAGGTATGCCCTTGGTCATCGACCAAAGGTAATTGGTTGATCTGCTGCCCTTTTAGCCTTCTCAGCCCTTTCCATACTTTAGCCTCCTGGGTATAAGAATTGATGCCTGAGAGAAACCTCTCCCAGCTTGCTCTCCTAGCCTGCCGTCTCGTGCGCCTTCCTTGTGACTTTATATGTTTAAATGCAATGAGATTTTCCGCCGTTGGATGTCGGCGCAGTCTACCCCATGCCTTATTTTGCCTCTTTCGTGCATCTCTACAGTCTTCATTCCACCAAGGAACACGTCTCTTACATGATTGGCCGTTTGTTTGTGGAATAAACTTTTCCGCTGCACCGATAATAAAAGCAGTAAAATATGCTACGGCATCATCTATGCTAAAATCGCGTATAAAATCTTGTGATAAATAAGTAGATTCTTTAAAATGCTTCCAATCAGCCGAGTTAAGTTTCCAGCGAGGGACATGTGGTGGAATGACTTGTTGTGTTAGTACTCGTAGATTTAGAGTAACTGGGAAGTGGTCACTCCCAAACGGATTTTGTATTACATTCCATTCTAAGTAAGGGAGAAGTGTGGAGGATCCAAGCGCTAAACCTATCGATGAATATGAATTATGCGCAATATTATAGTAAGTAGGTGCTTTCTTATTAAATAGGCATACACCAGAAGTCACAAGAAAGCCTTCGATAAGTCGACCCCTCAAATCAGTCCGGGAGTCTCGCCATAGACTGTTATGAGCATTAAAGTCTCCGACGATAAGAAAGGGTTCAGGAAGTTGTTTAATAAGGCCATAGAATTGTTCAGGCGATAATTCGGAGGTATGTAGATGGAGCAGACGGCAACCAATTTGTTAAAAAGAATTGCTCGCACTGCAACTGCCTCGAGGGACGTCAGAAGGGGCAAGTGTTGGCAAGCAACAGTCTTGTCGACAACTATAGCTACACCGCCGGATGAGGTGTTAGCCTCGTCACGGTCTGCGAAAAATAGCATATGACCGGAGAAAATTTGTCTGTGTAGTTTTTAAATGCGTTTCCTGTGCACACAGTACCTTTGGGTTAAGTTTGTGTAAGAGTTCTGTTATGTCATCAAGCTTGTGGAGAAAACCTCTCACATTCCACTGTATAATTTATGTATCCATTTTGACAGAGTTGAGTACTGTGTGTTCTGGAAAGGAAATATTAGCTCACAGGACCCTTTCCGGGCGCCGTGATGCGCGTTTTGCTTTTGGAGCGGTCACGAGAATCGCGGCGCTCCTGAGGCGCTGGCTGCGTCATCTGGATCGGAGTTGTGTCCATTGACTCCTGGGAGCCGCTGGACTTCCGCTCACTCGAGCGGGGTGTTTTCAGATTAGGCCTTGCCTCGAAAAGCAGGGCCTTGGAGGCCACCAACCCAGAGGTCGATGGTCCCTCTTTTAGAGACGGCGAAGCAGCGCCGGCTGCTGTCGCCAAGGGGGCTGGTGGCACAGCCGCGACCACACTCTTTGTGGGCCGGGCCGATACCGGAGTCTGCTGCGGCGCTGCCCCCTTACGCGCCGCATCAGCATACCCTGCACTATGAAGAAAGGAGACGCGCTTGCGCGCTTCTCGGAAGGAAATGTTCTCCTTTACTTTGATGATCACGATCTCTTTTTCCTTTTTCCATGTCGGACAAGAGCGGGAATACGCGGCATGTTCGCCGTCGCAGTTCACGCAATGGAGTGCAAGGTTACAGTTATCTGAGGGATGATCTTGTTCACCACACTTGGCACAGGTTTGTCGGCCTCGGCAGCTTTGCGAACCGTGACCATACCTTTGACATTTGAAGCATCTGCGTGGGTTAGGGATGTACGCCCTTACTCGTATCTTTACATATCCAGCCTCGATTATCTCGGGCAGTTCACTTGTACCAAAAGTAAGTATCAGATGTTTAGTTGGAATTTCTTTGTTCTCCCGTTTAATTTTTATTCTATGTACTTGGATGACGTTCTGGTCCTTCAAGCCCTCTAGAAGTTCTTCTTCACTCAAGTTCATGAGGTCATCGTCTGAGATCACTCCCTTGCACGTATTAAGTGATCGATGTGGTGTCACCGTGATTTGAGCATCACCAAATGCAACCAGGTTTGAAATCTTCCATGCTGCAGCTTATCACGTACCTCAAGCAGGAGGTTCCCGCTAGGCATTTTTGTCACTTTGTAGCCACTACCCAGTGCGTCCATGAGGCATTTGGCAACAATGAATGGTGAGATGGTTCTAACAGTCTTTCCAGGGTTCTCAGTATGTATGACATGGTATCGCGGGAAGTTTTCTTTTCGTTGGAGAAAAGGATTGAAACTTTCTTCGGTGCGTCCTCTTTTGTATAGAGGACGATCAGGTAGCTTGGGGAAAGATGAAGCCATAAGATCTTAATTAATTTCGGCAGCGATGCCAGCCGCCCACCACCGAGCCCAACAAGGGGACGTTACAGGAGTCGCTGCAAGGGAAATCCTGCGAACGCCAGCTGTACAGCGTTGCTATAACCAAATACGACATAACCAAGACAGGTTAGCCACACAAGGTTAACCCTTGCCGCCTAGAAAATCGGAAGTTAAAAGAAGTGAATAGAAGACAGGAGAGATGTAAAAGTGAGAGAGAAAGACAAAAGATTGAAGAGGGGGACAGGAAAAGGCGACCACCGATTTCCCCCGGGTGGGTCAGTCCGGGGGTGCCGTCTACGTGAAGCGGAGGCCAAAGAGGCGTGTTGCCTCCGCCGAGGGGCCATAAAGGTCCGAACACCCGGCATCGGCTCAACCCCCAGGATCCTCTTTTCCCCGGACACGGCTAAGCCGCGCACGGCTACACGCGGGAGGGGCCAACCCCCATGTGCTCGGGTCTGTGGTGTCGCAACACACCAAACGCCTGCTGACGCAGACGCCCCTGCGGGGATTCGGAATAACAGTCCTCACTTGCATCGGGCACTCACCTTTGAGACTTCAATAGTGCCGTTATGCATTACATTCAAACGGAAACGACTATTTGACTTCGTGCAGTATATCAGTAACACTTCCATATATATATATATATATATATATATATATATATATATATATATATATATATATATTGTAAAGGCGTTTATTGCACGCAAGCATTAGAGCCGACCGTTGGATCAGCTCAGGGAACTGCGGGCGCGAGCGGCGTAGTCCGAGCGATGCGCTAGCTGGAGAGCTTGACCCACTACACAGCTCTGGTAAGGATGCCCCACTGCATGATCGTCCCTCTTCTTCACTACAATTACCCCGGGGACGAAAAAGGGAGCCATCCGGCGACCTAACAGTTCGTCACTATTAGTGGATCGTAATACGGCTTGAGGCGCTCGATGTTGACAATGTCGATTCCGCGACGGCGCATGTCCGAAGATGGTTCAACGGGCTCAATCACATAGTTGACGGGTGATGCACGCTCGACGATGCGGTAGGGACCTTCATACTTGGGCATTAACTTGGAAGACAGACCAGGTGCAGCGGAAGGAACTGAGAGCCATACAAGCGCTCCAGGAAGAAAGGTGGGCGCAGTGGTGGTGTGACCGCGAGTGTTCTTCTGGCGCTCTTGGTCATTGGAGGTAAAGGCCCAGGGCGAGGTCGCGGCACTCTTCGGCATGTCTCACCGTATCAGAAATGGGCGCACATTCAGATGCGTCGGGCCAGTATGGTAGCATTGTGTCGATGGTGTGCGATGGGTGCCGGCCGTACAATAAGAAATATGGCGAAAACCCAGTAGTACTCTGCGTAGCGGTATTGTACGCGTAGGTGACGAAGGGCAGAATGGCGTCCCAGTTCGTGTGGTCGGAGGAGACGTACATTGAGAGCATGTCACCGAGCGTACGGTTGAATCGTTCCGTGAGTCCATTAGTTTGAGGATGGTAAGCCGTTGTTGTGCGATGAACAACGTGGCACTCTTTGAGAACAGCTTCAACTACTTCGGAGAGGAAGACACGTCCGCGGTCACTGAGCAGCTCCTGGGGTGGCCCATGACGCAGGATGAATCGACGAAGTAGCAAGGAGGCAACGTCGCGCGCAGTAGCTGCCGGAAGCGCCGCAGTTTCAGCGTATCGCGTAAGGTAGTCAACTGCCACAATGGCCCAGCGGTTTCCAGCCGATGTCAAGGGAAGGGGCCCGTACAAATGGATACCGACGCGCCCAAAGGGTCGGGTGGGGCAAGGTAAAGGCTGCAGCCCAGCTGGCGAGAGGCGGGGTGAAGATTTCCGGCGCTGGCAATCGGGACAAGAGCGTACGAACTTTTGAACGTAGCTGTACATCCCTCGCCAGTAGTACCGCTGTTGAAGGCGCTGGTAAGTCTTGAAAACGCCAGAGTGGGCACACTGGGGATCGGCGTGGAAAGCTGCGCATATTTCGGAACGCAGGCTGCGAGGCACTACTAACAACCACTGGCGGCCGTCGGAGCTGTAATTGCGCCGGTGAAGCAGGTCGTCGCGAATGGCGAAATGGTGAGCTTGACGGCGCAACGCGCGGTTAGGTGACCTGGTCGATGGATCAGAGAGCCAGCCTATAATCGACGCAATTCAGGGGTCCTTGCGCTGCTCGGAAGCGATGGTGCGAAGGTCGATGGAAGACACAGTCAATCGAGATATATTGTTGTCAGCCAAGGGAGAGCGCGAGTGGGCATCGGCGTCCGGGTGGTGTCGTCCGCTGCGGTAGAGTATACGCGGATGTCGTAGTCTTGCAGGCGAAGTGCCCAACGTGCAAGACGGCCGGACGGATCTTTCAATGACGCCAGCCAACATAGTGCGTGGTGGTCCGTGATGACATCAAATGGGCGACCATACAAATATGGCCGGAACTTAGTAAGAGCCCAGATGATCGCGAGACATTCTTTTTCTGTCACGGTGTAATTATTCTCGGCTTTCGTAAGCATTCGGCTGGCATAGGCAACGACATACTCAGGGAACCCTTGCTTGCGTTGCGCGAGGACAGCGCCAAGGCCAACACCGCTGGCAACTGTGTGGAGCTCTGTAGGGGCTGTCGGGTCGTAGTGGCGCAAAATTGGGGGGGAAGTCAGCAAACGACGAAGACTCGCGAACGCCTCATCGCACTCTGATGACCACGAGGTGAGGAGCCCATTGCCCCCTAGGAGCTTCGTCAAGGGCGATACGATGGCGGCGAAATTCCGAATGAAGCGTCTGAAGTACGAGCACAGACCGATGAAACTGCGCAATTCTTTGATGGACGTTGGCTTGGGGAATTCGGCAACGGCGCGAAGTTTGTCGGGGTCGGGGAGAATTCCGTCCTTGGATACGACATAGCCAAGTATTGTTAGTTGCCGTGCAGCAAATCGGCACTTCTTTATGTTTAATTGTAGGCCGGCGTTCGATAAACAGGTCAAAACACGCCGGAGGCGTTCGAGGTGCGTGGTGAAGTCGGGCGCGAAAACTACAATGTCGTCACGATAACACAAACATGTGTGCCACTTTAAGCCTCGCAGAACTGTGTCCATCATGCGCTCGAATGTCGCGGCCGCATTGCAGAGTCCAAAAGGCACAACGTTAAACTCGTACAAGCCGTCGGGCGTGATAAAGGCTGTTTTCGGCCGATCGACTTCTTCCATAGGCACTTGCCAATACCCGGAGCGCAAATCCAGAGATGAAAAGAACTCGGCTCCCTGCAGGCAGTCAATTGCGTCGTCTATGCGTGGCAGGGGATAGACGTCCTTGCGAGTGATCTTGTTGAGCCGGCGATAATCGACGCAAAACCTTACGGAGCCGTCCTTCTTTGTAAGAAGGACGACAGGAGAAGCCCATGGACTTTTCGAGGGTCGAATTACTTCGCGCCGAAGCATGTCGTCGACTTGCTCGTTAATCACGTGACGCTCGCTGGCAGAAACGCGATACGGGCGTTGTCGCAATGGTGGGTGAGAGCCAGTGTCGATGGGGTGCGTAACAGTTGAAGTCCGACCCAAGGAAGTTTGCCCCACGTCGAAAGACGAACGAAATTCATCCAGGAGGGACAGCAGCTGGGAACGCTGGGCCGCTGTAAGGGTCCCAGCGATGGAGGAACCAAATACATCCCCGGACAATGTGTCAGCAGTAGAAACAGCACTGAGCGTAGGGTAGGTTGCGCAATTCGGGTAGTCGGGCACGTCGATAACTTGCACGTCATCGATGGCTTCCACGGTACCAACACATTCTCCTCGGAGCAGCATGACAGGGTATGGGCACGGGTTGCAAACGAAAATTGTGCTAGTACCCTTGATGATATCCACGGTCGCAAAAGGTAGCAACAGGCCCTTCCTTGCGAGGAAACGGCCAGACGGCGAAAGTAATGCAATGGCGTCCGAGAGGCCACTGCAGCGTATGGACACGATCATTGAGGCATTGGGAGCAACCTGAGTGTCGGCGTCGACGATTAGTTTCCTGGAAAGCGACGGATCGTCAGTGGGCGTCAAATCTAGCAGCGGCGATAGTTCTATTTCGGCCCGTGGGCAATCGATAACGGCATTTGGCGCGAGAGAAAATCCCAGCCGAGGATGACATCGTGAGAACAGGAGGAAATGAGGAAGAATTCTATAGCGTATACAGCGTCCTGAATTTCTACACGAGCTGTGCAAGACGCCAAGGGTCGAATGTGCTGAGCACTGGCTGTTCGAAGGGATAGTCCGGACAGGGGTGTCGTGACTTTCCGAAGTAAGCGGCAAAGTTTAGCGTCCATAACACATACGGCTGCTCCTGTGTCCACGAGTGCAGATGCGCGGACACCGTCGACAAACACGTCTATCACATTGGATGGGCTGCAATGAGGACTTGTGCAGTTCGACGTTGTCGCAGCCCTTGCCTCTTGGACTGCGACTGTTAGTTTTCCTCATCCCGAGGGCCGGCACGAGGCCGCATCGGCGATAGCGAGCGCCGGCGTGGAGACGGGGAACGGCGGGTGTTCAGCGGTGGGCGGTATGTTGGTGACACACCGGAAGGTGGGCCGTAATATGGACGGGGCGAACGGTTGGTCATGGATGATGCGACGCTGGGCGGCTGCAGACGATTACAGAAACGGGCCACGTGACCGGCGTAGCCGCAGGCAAAGCATATAGGCCGGTTGTCAGATGTACGCCACCGGTTCGCTGTGGCTGGTCCCGTCCACGTCGGAGCACGCCCTGTATGGAGCGGCTGGTGATAGGGCTGCACTGGAGGCCTAGCCACGACGTCGGCATAAGTAAGGGGCACATGAGCAGAGAGTGGGCTGGGCCTCGCGACGACTTCAGCGTAGCTGAGCGGTGCTGGCGCCGGAGCCTGTTGCGGTGGTGTCACGACCTCGGTGTAGCTCAGTGGCACAGACGCAGGAACACGGTGGCGTTGGTCTGGCAAGACCTCGGCGATTTCTTGCTCGATGGCGCAGTGGAGCGGAGGCACGACAGTCGAAGTGGGCTGTGGCACATGCGACCGTTGAGCAAAGGGTACCAATGAGAGTTGGCGTGCTACTTCCTCCCGAATGAATGCTTTCACTTCCGCAAGCAGTGCGGTCTGGTCGAAGGTGGTAGCCAGACTAGCGATGTGTTCGTCGCGTGATGAAGTCCGACGAGTCAACGAGCGCTGCCGGCGTAGCTCCTGGTAACTTTGGCACAACGAACGATCTCTGTTACGGATTGTGGGTTCTTGGCGAGCAGCATATTGAAAGCGGCGTCCTCGATTCCTTTCATGACGTTTCTCATTCTGTCTGATTCCGACATTGTCGCGTCCACGCGCTTACACAAGTCCAGGATATCTTCGATGTAGCTGGTGAAGGACTCTCCCGGCTGTTGGGCTCGTTCTCGCAAGCGGGATTCTGCTCGCACCTTGCGCGCAGCAGGACGACCAAACACAGCTACCAATGAGGTCCTGAACGCGGACCATGTCGGAATTTCCGTCTCGTGGTTGTTGTACCAGAGGCTTGCCACGCCGGCGAGGTAAAAGAGGGCGTTGCTTAGTTTCGCGGCATCGTCCCATTTATTGACGACGCTTACTCGCTCGTACGTGGACAGCCAGTCCTCCACGTCGTGGTCGTCTGTGCCGCTGAAAACAGGAGGATCCTTGTGGCGAGGTAGACCAGAGCACACGACGGATGGTGCAGGAGGCGTTTGCTGGGACGTCGGCTGAGATGCGTCCTGAGACATGGTTGAAGAGAGGGTACGGGATCGAAGCTCCAGGATGCGTTCAAGCGTAGCACTCTCCACCACTTGTAAAGGCGTTTATTGCACGCAAGCGTTAGAGCCGACCGTTGGATCAGCTCAGGGAACTGCGGGCGCGAGCGGCGTAGTCCGAGCGATGCGCTAGCTGGAGAGCTTGACCCACTAGACAGCTCTGGTAAGGATGCCCCACTGCATGATCGTCCCTCTTTTTCACTACAATATATATATATATATATGGACGTGATATTGAAGTCTCAAAGGTGAATGAAAATGCACAGAACTAACATGCACAGCACGCAAAGCCAGCATATATATATATATATATATATATATATAGTGTGTGTGTGTGTGTGTGTGTGTGTGTGTGTGCGCGTTGGTTTTGCCTGCTATGCATATTATTTCTCCGAATGATGAGATTTTTCTGTGTAGTATTTACTAATAAGTGTGTTTGATGCAAACACGTGTGCTTATTCCAGTCGGGAGTTCTCACTTTTTCAATTAGTGCATTTAGAATATTTGTTATTTCTTCACTTACATATATATCGTGAATATATGTCTATGTACCCTTTGATTTAATTACCTAGAAATACATTGGTCATTCTTCGCGCCACGCAGTTAATAAACCTGGGGTGTGGGGTGCTATAATATAAGATGATTCCAACTGCTTTGATTCCAAATTCCTGACGTCAAATTTACGTAACCACCGATGCAAGCATCGGGCGGTGACCCGCAGCGTTGTCTGAACAACCCAATCAAACACTCTCCTCGTTTATAGGCGGTCACCTTTGTTCGCTTTCAAAACCAATAACATTGTCTACACTCAGCGGTTTTTCTTATATAATTGGCTGACAAGAGGCGAGGAGCACGCTCTAGTGGCGAGGGTTTCGATGGGGCCGAGCCAGCACAGTGAAAATAGATAACCGCATGAAGAGGGTGGTACCGGCTTCTCCGATTGGTCCGCTTCGCATTACTTAGCTTGCAGTGGCTGGTCGAAAATCGCGGCGGCGTGCAACGGAAGGATAAGAATGCCGCTAAAACTTATCCTCAGCAAGGAAGAGTTGGCAGAGCGACGTCGTATACGTGCCGAAAGGGATCGATAACGTTTTACTGCCTCGCAAAAAAGGTTTATCATGCGCAAATAAATACAAGCTTACCGGCAGGTGCGAGTAGCGAGGGCCTGAGCGATCGGCGGGCAGCCATCTTCTATTCCTTTCGGAACGGGGCAGTCTGTGGCTATTCAGAAAAATTTTCAGTTTTGTTCGGCATATTAATGCATTTTTTTCGCGTACACGTCACTTTGACGTGGGGATTTTTTGCGGTTTTGCGAGGTCGCGTGACAGACAGGCGAAGTGGGCATAGCCAGAAAACATTGGACCAATAGCACAGGGCTAATGGTGAAAAGGTGCCGAATCAGGAATGATTATTTTTCTTCTGTGCGGTTTAATCATGCATAATCAGTGTGTACATGTTATATCAGATGGGGAGCTATCGCGGTTTTCGTGACGTCGTGTAACAGACAGTTGAAGCTGGGAGTGGCCCGAAAATGTTTTGACCAATCGTGGAGGCGGATTGCAGAAATTGGAATCAAAACAGTTTGGAATCATTTTACGTTATTGCGCCCCTGGTTTATTTCAATCTAATACTGTTTTTTTTATTATTGTCCCAGATCAATATCCTCCAACAAGAAGCGCGCGTAAAATGACACAATATCAATAACAAAATTTTCTTGCGTAGCTTCATGTTGCAGAGATACCAGTTACTTTTAGAAGACAGTGGTAAAAACAGCATTTTACATGGCTAAAACTACATTTTGTACCGGCCGACAAGAGTCATGGGCGCATCAATCTAACAAAAAGATTTTAAAAATGTACTGCACAGACGTTCGGCGAGAAAAATTAGGCGTCCGCCAGCGTCCGCGCAGCGAACGCGCGCTCGCTAGCGGACGACGCGCTTGACAACGACAGCAAAATTGAAAACGTCACATTGTATAACCATGGCTCAAATATATGTTTGGAAAAATTGTGTAAACATAAATTTGCAGTTGAAATGAAGCATTATTTTAACAAAGTACTATACCCAATAGGCCTCGGCGCCGGCAGCGAAACTACGTTGAATATGCCGCGGAGAGCGTCTCCGCCTAAATCCAGTTTGCTCGCAGCGCCCTCGCACAATTTTTCCGCACGCGGCGCCTCAGCGGAAGAGCGCCGTTCGGCCCACTCGACCATTGTCTAGTACACTCTACTAGGGTGACTCTACTAGCACTGGCGCTGATGATCGCGATGTCCATATCACCTTCCCCAACCAAATTACTTCGAGGCCATATTCGTTTCAAGGACTTTTTAAATTATTATTTCAGGAGCCTACACATTGACATACAGAGCTGACTTAGGCTGATTTTATATTGTCACGGGTATAAACTATTTACAGCGTGTATTTACAGGAGATAGTTGGACAGCAGCTGAGAACACAGAGAGGCTGTTGCCACTTCGTCCTCTTCTCCGTCGTCGACATTGTCTGCTTTAGGCACCGTAACACAACCTCCGGAGGAAAACGCACCGTGCCGGTGCTTCAGACGGGGCCATCGGGAAGGGCATAGACGAGTTCCATAAATGCCAGCAACACTGGAAAAAGCTCTGGACTGTTCCAGCAACACTGTGCAGCACCGCCATCGTGCATGAAAACACTACAAAAAAAAAACGCAGCGCACATGCGAATGCGATAGGGATAGACAAGTTTTTATGCTTGACGTGAACAATCGTCTGCGCAGCATTTTGTGTTCCGTGTTTGTGCAATCACTCCCAACGATGTCGCACCATTCAGGGAAGGTAATTTTCCCCATCACTGGATGGAAGAACGACCTTGCCGTCTTACCTCCGCTGTCAGATCGGAGCGTACACGAATTTTATGCAGGACGATCGGGAACAAAACGAAGCTACAACTTTCACGTGGAATCGTACGTCAAAGTATGTGCCTTGAAGACCAATGTCACCGAAAGCAGGTAAATATTTGTGCAACTGTATCGCATTCAAACGGGAGATAGTCGCAACCGTTGACCTTCTGTGATAAAAGTGCTTTGCTGTTGTGTGAATGTTAAGAAATCATCATGACTTTATTTAAGCTTAGGTTTAAGAAAACAAATTATAGATGAGTTGATGATATAGTTGATTCTCTTGTCTGAAGTCATGGATGGAGGAGCTTAGCACTATTTATTTATTTCCAGCGCCAGGCTCATCTTCTTGAAGGTGCCATGCTACCGAAGCAAAAAAAAAAAAAAAAGAGAACGCGCCACCGTATTCCGTGATGATAGCATTGGACACGACACGCATTCATCGATGGAAGCTGCGACTGCCCGGCAGGAAAGCTCGCCTGCAACCACATGATCGCTGTTTTGAGGACTGTCGTGCTCCTACAGTCAAAGGGTTTCTCCGAGGCGCCGGACCAGCTCTCGTGCACGGATTTGCCTCAACAATGAAGGATTCCCCGCAGAAGCTCGATCAGAGGATGCCCGCTTCAATCCGTGGACTGGCGCAAAGTGAAAGAAGGCGGGACTTGTGCGCCAAAATTTGCCTTGGCGAAGGAGCGCCGTGCACATGTACGCCGTAGAAATCGGTAGGAGCAAGAAGAGACGAAGCACAAGTTTGCTCAAGAGCTGTTTTCGTTTGGCCCCGATATTGACTTCGCGAAAGCGCTCCTGCTAACCGACGAAGGCGTGACCGTGCAGTCCAAGTTCCGGCTGGTGTCCTCATTGGCGCCACAGAGCTACCAGCAGTCCCTGCTGCCACACGGTTTCACCGTTCTTCTTTCTGGCTTACAACCAGCAAGCGAAGAAGATACTTGGGAAAGCATCCCGACTCTCACTGTCTTCGAAAGCGGCACAGCCTGGAATCCTCCAGCACACTTTGGGACAAACAGTGTTATGCAGGTCAGAGGCTGGTCAATGTTTTTGCAAGGACTTACTATGAATCTCTCAAATGTTGTGTGTTGGTGCCAAACCCTTGTGCAAATTATATTTAGCCATGGTTTCGATGCTATAGGCTGAGTCATCACATTTAATATTTTAATTGCCTTTGACCCACGTTTGCTAGCACATAGATGCGCACATTCATATAGTTTCTCGTCACTATGTCGTATCGGACAGATGTAATATTTTGTATTTTTAGCAACCAGACAAATATTAAGATGTAAATCTTTTTATCCTATAGACCATTGTGTGCACTGAGTGTGAGAAACGCGCAATGTTTTTAATTTTCATATCTGTCTGGCATTTATTTCATCCAGATATCCATGTCGTTTCTTTTACCATGACACCAGTGGCAGCTGAAGCACTTGAAAAGGACAGCCGCCAGCAGGCAAAAAGTACAACATGGCATCAGGAACGCCCGATTCGTGTCACATCCTCCAAGTTTGTTGTGGTCCTGAATAGGAAGGAGTGGACTGTAAAGGGCCTGCAGAACCTCACAGCTGCCAGAGATTTTTCTAGAGTTGCTGCAGTCAAGTTAGATTTTTTATTTTCATCCTTGTAAATGCACGAACAAAGTATATAGCATATCCAAAAATTGTACTAGACATTGTGCGGTAACTAACATTACACTAAGTTATTTCTGTTACATTTTTCCAGTTACGGCATCAAAATGTTGCTGTGGTTCCCGTCTAGCTGCTCAACGCTACGAGGATGACCTACGCCGTCTGGGCCACGCTCCTACAGTTAGTACCTGCGGATTGCTGGTTAACCCAGCCTTTCCTTGGTTGGGTGCGTCGCCCGACAGGATTGTGTACGACCCCACAGAACAATCCTATGGTGTAGTAGAGATCAAGTTTCCCTACTCTCTACGTGACCACAAAGCGTCTGTCCTTCTAAACACTGATTTCTGTTGCATAATCAGGGATGGTGTACCAGAGCTTAAGAGGGACCACCGGTATTATCATCAACTGCTTGAGCAGATGGGTGTATCACAGTTACGCTGGGGTGACTTTGTGCTATATGGAGGAGATTTTCTTTTGATCGAACGAATAAGATTTAATGAGAACGTATGGAAAAGTGCCAAGAGGTGCTCGACAACTTTTATATTGACACACTGCTGCCTTATCTATCAAGCACTGTAATCTGATACAGAAAACAATGCAAAAATTGCATGTCAAAAAGACCGGTAGGGCTGCAAACATTTTATTGCACACAAGAGGATGGCAGCACCACGAGGTAGTGAGGATTGATAACATATTGTCACGAGCGGCGATCGTGTGGTCGGTGCTTGGACGACGACGACGACGGGTGGTTTTCTGGTGCGCACGCGCTCTCCTGAACGATTGCTGCAGTGTTGTGCGCCTTACCCTGTAAATATATTCATTGTATATATATTCTCCCCGTAACATCTTTGGTGGATGTGCGGGGTACGCTCGCTACAACACCGGGAACTGGATCTTCGCAGCGGACGGCGCGTTGCTGCCACCACAATGACCGACCATCATCCAACAGGAAGTGGAGAAAATGCTGGGCAAAGGCATAATTGAACCCTCATGCAGTCCTTGGGCCTCTCCCGTCGTACTTGTGAAAAAGAAGGACAATAGCTGGAGATTCTGTGTAGACTACCGCCACCTCAACCAGATTACCAAGAAGGATGTGTATCCTCTCCCGCGTATTGATGACGCACTGGACTGCTTGCACGGCGCCAGCTATTTCTCTTCCATCGACCTGCGCTCAGGATACTGGCAAATCGCTGTGGACGACCAAGACCGCGAGAATACCGCCTTCGTGACTCCTGATGGCCTCTATCAATTTAAAGTTATGCCTTTTGGCCTATGTAACGTCCCTGCTACTTTCGAGCGCATGATGGACTCTCTTGTTCGAGGCATCAAGTGGTCCATATGCCTTTGCTACCTGGACGATGTTATCGTTTCGACTACGTTTGAAAACCATCTCACTCGCCTGTCCACTGTCCTTGATGTTTTTTGCCGTGCTCGTCTTCAGCTTAACTCGTCGAAATGTCGCTTTGGGCACCGTCAAATCTGCGTACTCGGCCACCTTGTTGACACTGCAGGCGTGCAGCCAGACCCTGACAAAGTCCGCGCGGTTAGTCAGTTCCCTACTCCACGGTCGGCCAAGGATGTCCGCAGTTTTCTTGGCCTGTGCTCGTACTTCCGTCGTTTTGTCCAGAACTTCGCGGAAGTGGCCCGCCCTCTAACTGGCCTACTCAAGAAGGACGTCATTTTCACTTGGGGTCGTGACCAAGCGGACGCCTTTTCATCGCTCGTTGCTCTCCTAACGAACCCACCTGTTCTAGCACATTTCGACCCGTCAGCCAGCACGGACGTTCGTACCGACGCTAGTGGCCACGGTATAGGCGCCGTCCTTGCACAACAGCAGCACGGCCTCCACCACGTGGTCGCCTATGCAAGCCGCCTTCTGTCGCCATCGGAGCAAAATTACTCTATCACAGAACGCGAGTGCTTAGCACTCGTCTGGGCCATCGCAAAATTCCGTCCGTACCTGTATGGCAGGCACTTTTCAGTTATTACAGACCACCATGCGCTTTGCTGGCTTTCCTCGCTCAAGGATCCCACTGGTCGTCTTGGCCGTTGGGCACTCCGCTTGCAAGAGTACTCATTTTCTGTTTTCTACAAATCTGGACGGCTTCACCAAGACGCTGACTGCTTATCACGATACCCGGTCGATCCACCTGATACACAGGAAGATGAACCTGACACCTTTGTTCTGGCCATTACAGACTTCGTCCACATAGCTGACCAACAGCGCCGCGACTCATCTTTGCGGCCTATTATAGACGGTCTCAACTCACCACACCCTGACCCTTCCCTACGGATGTTTGTGCTCCACAATGACACCTTACACCGCTACAACGCCCGGCCTGACGGCGCTGAGCTCTTGCTTGTTGTTCCTGCGCACCTTCGCTCTACTGTTTTGCGCCAGCTTCACGATGCACCGACGGCCGGACACCTAGGCGTGTCACGCACGTATGATCGCATCCGTAGGCGCTCCTTTTGGCCTGGTCTCTACCGTTCTGTGCGACACAGTACGTTGCGGCTTGTGACCTCTGCCAGCGACGCAAGACTCCTGCCCTACTGCCTGCTGGCAGCCTTCAGCCCCTCGACATCCCTGATGAACCATTTTTCCGGGTGGGACTCGATCTTCTAGGGCCTTTTTCCATGTCAACCACTGGCAATAGATGGGTGTAGTCGCTACTGAGAACGCAACGCGGTACGCTGTTACACGAGAACTTCCCACCAGCTGTGCTACTGATGTAGCCGATTTCCTTCTTCACGACGTCATCCTGCGCCACGGTGCTCCTCGTCAGTTAATCACGGACCGCGGCCGCTGCTTCCTGTCTAAAGTAGTCGAGGACATTCTTCGTTCTTGCAAGACCAATCACAAGTTCACCACTGCGTACCATCCACAGACAAACGGCCTTACTGAACGCCTCAACCGTACTCTCACAGATATGCTTGCTATGTACGTGTCTGAGGACCACCGAGACTGGGACATTAACTTGCCTTTTGTGACCTTCGCCCACAACTCTTCTCGTCACGACACAGCTGGCTATTCACCTTTTTATCTACTGTTTGGCTACGACCCACCATTGCCTATGGACACTATACTTCATGCTCACGCAGACACATCCTCTGCCCATGCTCGTGATGCTCTTGCCCGTACTGACATCGCCCGTCAGGTTGCCCGCGATCGCTTGTCGGCTTCACAGGTCAATCAAAAATGTCTCTATGACCGCCGACACCGGGAGGTGAACTTCCCTCCAGGATCGCTAGTCTTGCTGTGGTTCCCGTCACGTTGCGTTGGCCTATGCGAAAAACTCCTCTCCCGTTATGCTGGCCCTTACTGCGTCGTACGCAAAGTCACTAATGTGACCTATGAAATCGCTCCGCTAAATCCTACGTCGGCCTCTGCAACAATCGCGAGTGACATAGTCCATGTCTCGCGCCTTAAACCGTACCACTCTCGGCCCGGGCCCTAATTGCACCGGGACGGTGCTTCTGCCGCCGGCGGGTAATGTCACGAGCGGCGATCCTGTGGTCGGTGCTTGGACGATGACGACGACGATGGGTGGTTTTCTGGTGTGCACGCGCTCTCCTGAACGATTGCTGCAGCGTTGTGCGCCTTACCCTGTAAATATATTCATTGTATATATATTCTCCCCGTAACAATATGACTAGAAAATAAGGCGTCTTTAAGAAACACTGTGGATTAGATCAGTTTGTATCTTCTTTCAGAAGTAATGGCTGCAAGTTTGTCAGGGAGGTACACACGGCCCACATCTGATTCGCTAAGGGTACAAGGGAGGTTGGAATCGAGCGGTCAAAAATGTGATATCCCTTGATTTTCTTGATCTTCCTTTCCACATGTATCCTGATTGCTGGGATTTCCTGAGTCTCCTCCACTTCTGCGGGAGTAAATTGCCCATGCATGAGGAACGGTGGAATGTTCAGCATAACTTTCTTGCTTTGTAGCAGGTCTTTTATTTTAAATCTCTTGTCAGCCATGACTGAGTCACCTGCGTCAAACTTCAGGTCTAAAAATCCACTCTTGGACTCCACACACTCTCTGTCAGACGTACACCCAGTAAATAGTTCCGAAACAAAAGTAAGTACTCCATGAGGGGGGATTCCTACGAGGGCTTTCAATGTATGTGTAGACTTGTATGAGGAATAGACTTGTGATTGCGTCGCGAAAGATGTTGGCACATCACATCTAATCTCAGTGGCATCCAAGATGACACGTGTTGATGGATATTTTTCCTTGAAAGCAGATGGCATGGCAGCATCAATAGCTTGTCATGATATCCATGTTGTCGTTTCTGTTATTTGCAAATAGATATAGTCAAGCACTGCAGAAAAAATCTTGACACTGTGCTGATGGAGACGTTGAACAAGTGGTTGATGTGTCTGTGAAATAAGCCAACTAGAAGTTTAACAAGCACAAGAAAGATTTGGTTCTCTACACCAACCTTGTGTCGCCGACCACTACATTCAACATTTCGTAGCCCACTCCTCGTACGCTTGCGTGCAATGTTTTCACCATTTTCCCCAAAATCAAGGAGATGCATGAGATCACAGAAGTGCTTGTAGCTGGGTAGTCCAGTGTAAAATTCAATGTCATCATTGTTGTGCTTGAATCTTTCATTCCAAATGGAGGCAATTCTTCCAGCTTCTCAATATTTTTCTGTGCCGTGACAAGCTCTGTACGAAGCAGCTTTAATTCATTATTTTCTGCCTTCATTTACAGCTTCAGGCGCTGATTTTCTGATTCAGCTACTTTGCTTGCTGCGAGCTTATCTTGTAGGAGAGCAATAGTTTCTCCTAAAGAACTTACTTGCAGCTTCAGGCGTTGATTTTCAGCCTGTGTATCCGCTTCCCTTGCGTTGCTTGCAGCCACCTCCTGCTCTAGGGCACAAATATTTTCTCTGCATGCACAAATACTTCCAAAGGCTGGTTCTTCTGGAGAGTGTTGCTGTTTGTCAGGAAGCAAAGTGGAGCCCCTATCTTCAACATTGAATACATCAGTGCCTTCACTAAAGACCTTCGTCAGTGCCTAAAGACCTTCACAGCTTTCTCGGATTAGCATCGTACTTCCAGCGCTTTGTCCGTGGCTTCGCGACTATCGCAGCTCCTCTTCATAAACTCCTGACCACGACCACACCCTTTACCTGGACGGATGAATGTGAAGCCGCCTTTCAGACCCTCAAGCGATGCCTCACATCAGGACCAGTGCTTCGTCACTTTGATCCCACAGCCTCTACTATCCTCCACACTGACGCAAGTGGGCATGGAATATGATGATGATGATATTTGGTGTTTTGTGGCGCAAGGGCCAAATGTGGCCAAAGAGCGCCAAGACAATGAATGGTATGTTTGCGATGATCGGTGAGTTCCGATGATAGGATGCTATGTGGCTGTAAAGGGGCCTAAGAACAAATCGCGGTATATAAGCGTAAAACATACATCGAATAGAATTATGGTAGTGACGTGTGGAGTGATCTGTGGGTCGTGAATGTATGAGAAGTGGTCATGGTGGTAAAATTAAGGATATAAAAGTAGCACGATGCCTACCGAAGGCCTTTGTGGACAAAGACCATGAGGCATGTGCTTTATTTGATAAGATACTGCAGCACCGGCCTCTGCAGAGAGGCCGTGCTACAAGTGGGCATGGAATAGGCGCTGTCCTGCTGCAGCGGAACCACGCGTCTGAAGAGCAAGTCGTGGCCTACGCGAGTCGTACTCTTTCTCCTGCTGAGCGAAACTATGCTATCACCGAACAAGAATGCCTCGCCATCGTATGGTCCATACAAAAGTTAGTTAGTTATGTAAGGTTTTGTGGCGCAAAAGCAACTAAGGCCATGCACAGGTTGAAAATATATAATTTGATAAAAGTGCTTCAAGCAACAAAGATCATTTACTTTAAAATTTCTTTAAGAACCCTGTTTCATCTAAAAAATTAAAAACATCGTCTAGAGATACAAGTGCATTTTCAGCTAGGATCAGGGATGGTTAGTTAGTTAGTTATTTGGGGTTTAGTGGCGCAAAAGCGACTGGATCAGGGATGGATGAAGTGGTGTTAGTGTTTTGTAAAGTTCATAAAAATATTTCTGTCTTTTTTCCTCCAACGCCGGACATGTTATTAAAATGTGATTCACAGTTAGGGATTCTTGGCAGTGATCACAAACCGTTTGTTGTTCATTTTTCAATAAAAAGTTATGTGTGAGATGTGTGTGTCCGATGCGAATGCGACATAGAATGACTTCCATGAAACGTTCCTGGTGATAAGATGTCTTCCACTCCTGTAGTATGGGTTTTACTATTTGTAGTTTGTTATTTACTTGGCAGCCCCACTCGTGTTGCCACTTTGAGGTGATCGCAGCACGGACCACCTGGACACAGTCCTTAGATGGAAGATTTATTTGTCTAATTTTGTTACAGGCTGTGAGTGCTGCACATTTGTCCGCCTTTTCATTTCCCGGGATTCCCACGTGACTTGGAACCCAACAGAGACCAATTATTTTACCAGGCTTTTCACACTTGCCGAGCATTCTCAGGATGCAGCCGAGAAAAGGTTCGCACTCTGATTTTCTATGGAGAGAATTAAGTGAACTAAGGGAATCTGTGTAGACAACTGCTTTTTTATAATCTTCTGTTACTATTTTTTCCAAGGCCATAAGCAGGGCATATACTTCGGCTGTAAAAACCGAAGCAGACTGTGGCAACCTAAGACAATTTTCCCAGTGTTCCGATACAACTGCGCTTCCAACATGTTCATTTGTCTTGGAACCGTCAGTGTAAAACTCGGTGTAGTCATTGTATTTATTTTGTAATTATAAGAAATCTTGCATTATGTGTTCAAGCGGTGTTTCTTTTTTCTTGTGGCATGTTAGGGTAAACTCGCAAAAATGTGCGAAACCATGCCATGGGGGGAGTCTGTTCGGTCTTTCGGCAACCTTGAGAGCCTCGCTCGGAACATTGTAGCTTTGGCACATATCTTCGAATCGAAGGATAAGTGGTCTCACGCTATGTGGTTTGTTAGCATAGTGTGTTCTGTGTGTGGTGTAAGTAACAAGAGTGTGGCATATATGATTAGGTAAAGCTGTGATTCTGAGCACGTATGAATCGGTGCTCCAAACAGGGTTCGTTACTGTCAGCATATAGGCTTTCTACTGGTGAGGTTCTGTACGCACCAGTTGCTAAGCGTAGTCCGTGGTTGTGCGTGGGGTCAAGACGTTTGATGTACGACTGCCTTGCTGACCCGTAAACTATGCAACCGTAGTCAAGAATGCTGCGCACGACAGAGCGGTAAATACGTAACAGGCATGTTCGGTCGGCGCCCCAATGCTTACGTGATAGGACCTTCAGGATGTTAAGTGCTTTGTTTGCCTTAGTTTTTATGCTGTTAATGTGGGCGATAAAGTTTAGTTTACTATCAAAAATGATAGTACTTTTGCTCTTGCTTAACCGGTAACGGGCTTTGATTTAATTTGAGAGCTGGGTCAGGGTGTAACCCCCTTTTTTGTGAAAATACCACTGCCACAGTTTTTTGTGTAGAAAACCGAAATCCATTTTTATCGGCCCATTGCGTCAACTTGTTAATTGTTATCTGGATTTGCCTTTCGCATGTAGACATACCCGAGGCACGGTATGCAATTTGAAGGTCGTCGACGTATAAAGAGTGCATAATGTTGGGCGGTATAACTGAATTTATGGAGTTCATCTTCACCACGAAGAGAGTAGTGCTTAATACGCAACCCTGTGGGACGCCATTTTCTTGAACAAAGACTCGGGACAGTGTTGCTCCCAGACGGACTTGAAATGTTCGGTTTGACAGAAAATCGGCCAGACAGTTGAGCATTCTGCCGCGTATTCCTAGTGTTGCTAGATCTTGTAAAATGCCATACCTCCATGTGGTGTCGTATGCTTTTTCTAGGTCGAAAAACACCGCTAGGTAGTGCTGTTTATAAAGGAATGCCTCACGTATGGTGTGTTCAAGACGAACGAGATGGTCAGTTGTTGAGCAGTCTTTCTTGTAACCACACTGATGAGTGTTAGTAAGTTATCTGTTTCGAGAACGTATGTTAGTCTTATATTTATTATGCTTTCGTAGGATTTAGCAAGGCAACTTGTTAGTGCTATAGGTCGGTAGCTGTTAGGTGTACTTGGTGACTTTCGCGCCTTCAGAAAGGGAACAATAATAGCCTTTTTCCACTCTGCAGGCATTTTACCCGTTTCCCAGATCGTGTTAAAAAAACGCAACAAGGCCTCCACCGCTTTCTGGGACAAATGGGCTAACATAGCGTAATGTATTTTGTCAGGACCCGGTGCTGTTTTCTTACCCGAAGAGATTATTCTGTTTATTTCGTGGAGTGTTAACGGGGCATTGAACGGTATATCTGAACTTCCCGTTGTCGGAAGGTTTTGTTTTTCGGCGGACTGTTTGTGTTTTAGGAATGTTGCGGAATAGTTTGCTGAGCTAGATATGGTGTAGAAGTGCTCGCCTAATATGTCTGCTTGTTCCTGTAGACTTGTTTGCGTGCCTGGAGTTGAGAGTATGGGGATTGTGTAGGGAGCATAGTCGCCCCTAAACTTGCGAACCTGGTCCCACATTCTCTTTGATGTTATTGAACTGTTAATTGATGAGATGTAATTTTTCCATGAATTTTTTTCTGCTTGCCTACGGATATACCTCGCCTTCGCTTTCGCTTTTTTGAATGATAAAAGATTATCTTGTGTTGGGTACCTTCTGAAGATACCCCATGCTTTGTTTTGAAGTTTTTTAGCTTGTGTGCATTCATTCGTCCACCAAGGTTTTAGTTTTTTCCTTAAGAATCCAGAAGATTGGGTAATAGCTTCTTCCGCCGCAGCAACTATGCAAGCAGTAATCCTCTCATTCGCCTCGTCTATGTTTAGGTCATCTAAGATCACTTTTTCTAAACTGGCTTTTTCAGTGAAGAGAGGCCAGTTTGCTAGGTGCGGTTTCCAACGGCGTGGCCTAGAAAGTGTTATAGGCAGTACGGATGTTAGTTTTATGACTGCAGGCATATGATCACTACCGTAGGGATTAGCTATTACAGTCCAATGAAGATCGGTGAACAGAGATGGGGAACACATTGCCAAATCAAGGCAACTCATAGCTCCTGTGCTAGGGGAGCAGTATGTGGCCGTACCAGTATTTAAAAGGCATAGTTCATTACTTAGAATAAAATCTTCGATTGTTTGTCCCTATGGTCAGTTTTTTTGCTCCCCCATAGTGTATTATGCCCATTAAAATCTCCCGCTATCAGAAATGGTTCCGGTAGCTGGTCTAAAATCAGGTCTAAATCTCTTACAGTGAACTGTGTGTGTGGAGGAATGTAGAGGGAACAGATGGTAATGGTTTTATGTGCTGAAATGGTGACCGCAGCGGCTTCTATGTGGCTATTAATGGTTACTGCTCTAGCTGGAATTCCGTGTTTCACAACCACAGCCACACCGCCCGAAAGCCGGTTAGCTTGGGTACGGTCGCGCCGTACAACAGTGAAGCCTTTTAAGATGTTAATGTTTTTGTCACATAAGTTTGTTTCCTGTAGGCACAAAGCCACAGGGGAGAAGTTATTCAGTATATCTCTTATGTCACCTAAGTTGTGTAAAAGTCATCTGCAGTTCCAGTGGATAATAAAAGCCATTTTAAAACATAAAGGTAAAAGATGGCATTATGATTGATGATGATGATGATGATGATGATATGTAGTGTTTAATGGCGCAAGGGCCAGCTATGGCCAAAGAGCGCCATGACACATGGTGATGGGTTCTGAATGTATTATAGATGGAGTGGACAGTAGGATGCAAATGGTACATAAAAGGTGGCTGTAAAGAGGCCTAAAACAAATCGCTATAAATTGCGTAAAATATATGAGTGTTAAAATAATGACAAAGACTAATGATGTGAGCTATGAGCGTAAAGGTTTCATTACACAGCGGTGACATAATAAAGTATATGCAATAGCACTATTGCCTCAAGAGGTCCTTGAAATCAAGGACTGAGAGGCACGTGCTGTAAAATGTTTTTCCACTGCAGCTGCAGCCTGCAAGTCGAGGCTGCGCTACAGATACCCTGGCCAGATGACTTGTAACGTGTTTACATCTGCTAAAAACTTTAAGACGGCATTAAAATCAAAAAGCGGCTCATGGCTAAGAAAGAATGCTGGGTGAAGAGGGATGTGCTCACGATACGCGGGATAAAAGTACTTTTTACGCTGAGCTTCTATTTCTGGGCACTGGATAAGAACATGGAGAACTGTAAGTATGTCGCCACACCTATCACATGTCGGAGGATCACTTCCTGTAAGGAGATACGAGTGTGTTCCATAGGTATGTCCTATCCTTAACCTACAAAGAAGCACTTCCTTGTGTCTTGTTGTTTTCTGAGATATCCATTTCCCAATTCTTGGCTTGGTTACATGTAGCTTATTTGACACTTGATTGTCCCACTGCCTTTGCCAATATTTCCGTAATTCATGGCGCAGGAAGGGCTTTAGGTCAGTGAAAGGGATGGCTATGTTTGTGTTTGTATGTTCAAAAACTACTGAAGTGGCACTTTCGTCTGCAGCTACATTGCCTTTGATACCTCTATGGCCAGGTACCCAGCATATTATGATTACTTGGTTGTCCTTGTAAGCTGAGCATAGCAAGCTGTACAGTTCGTTATAAACTGAGTTCTTGTGTTTTCGTAGACTCATTAGAGCTCTAACGACACTCAATGAGTCTGTGAACACAATTGCTTTTGTAATATTCATTTGTTTTATGTGTTTGACTGCTGAAAGGATTGCGAATGCTTCCGCTGTAAAAATGCTTGTATGCGGATTTAGTGCCCCGGACACTGTAAAAGATGGTCCCAAAGCTGCGTAAGCAACACCAGTAGAAGATTTGGAGGCGTCCGTATAAAATTCACTGCAAGAATACTTCTCCCGAAGTTCAAGAAAATGCGAGTGTATGTGTGGTTCAGGTGCCCATTTTGATATTTCTACAAAAGAGACATCGTACTGGATGGTCTGCCACTCCCAAGGTGGTGGAAGCCTAGTAGAAGCCATCAGGACATTCTCTAGAAGAGAGAGGCCTGTTTCTTCCGACAGGGCTTCCAATCGGAGGGACATAGGAGGCCTAGTGGCTGGGCGGTTACGGAACAGCCTGGCCGTGGACAAGTCCTGAATAATTGAGTGGCATGGGTGGTCTACTGCAGATTTTACCTTCAAGGCATAGGAGAAAGTTAAATATGTCCTTTAGAAGAATAGAGACCATACGTCTGACTCGACGTACAGGCTTTGTACAGGACTAGTCCTGAAGGCACCTGTAGCAAGGCGGATGCCTAGGTGGTGAATAGGATCCAGCATTTTCAAAACACTAGGCCTCGCAGAATTATAGACTACTGCTCCATAGTCAGGACGCGATAATATAAGACTTTTGTATAACTTTATGAGGCATCTCCTGTCACTTCCCCAGGATGTGCGTGACAAAAGCTACAGCAGATTCATAGTCTTGAGGCATTTTGCTTTAAGATACTTCAGGTGTGGGACAAAATTTAACTTGCAGTCTAAAATGATACCTAGAAATTTATGTTCACGGCTTACAGATAGTCGTTCTCCATTGATATCTATTACCGGGTCCCGCAGTACACCCCTCTTGTTAGAGAAGAGGACACACGTACTTTTTTGAGGGTTTAATTTAAAACCGTTCTCGTCCGCCCACTTAGACAATTTATTTAAGCCAAGCTGTACTTGTCACTCGCAGATATTTAGATTGCATGATTTGTAACCTATTTGGATGTCATCCACATACACAGAATAAAACATACTACGTGGCATGACAGTATACAGCGAGTTCATTTTGACGATAAATAAAGTACAGCTCAGCACACCACCTTGAGGTACCCCAGCCTCTTGCGTAAATGGACGAGACAAGACGTTACCAACTCTCACACGGAACGTGCGATTGGAGAGGTAACTCTGAATCACAATCAATAAGTTGCCTCGAACTCCCATTCCAGAAAGATCACGGAGGATTCCAAATCGCCAAGTTGTGTCGTATGCCTTTTCCATATCTAAAAATACTGACAAGAAAAACTGTTTGTGCACAAAGGCATCACGAATATTTGTCTCGATGCGGACAAGGTGATCTGTTGTGGATCTACCTTCCCTGAAACCGCACTGTAAGGGATCGAGTATTTTGTTACTTTCAAGAAAATGGATGAGGCGGCGATTGATCATTTTCTCAAAGAGCTTGCATATACAACTTGTCAGAGCTATAGGCCTATAGCTACTGGCCGAAGAAGGGTCCTTGCCATCCTTGAGAATAGGAATTACAATTGCTTCTTTCCATGCATTCGGAATGTAGCCGGCAGAGAACATGGTGTTAAAGAGTGACAATAGTGTTTTGTGGGTTTCAGGGTGTAAGTGTTTTATCATTTCATATAGTATTCTGTCACTTCCTGGAGCAGACGCGTTACTACAATTCAGTGAAGCCTGAAACTCCGCCATGCTAAATGGACGATTGTATGCTGCATTGGCTGTGTCTTTCCAACCCAGAGGCTGTCGCTCTGCTTGTCGCTGATATCTTAGAAATGTATCTGTATAATGGGAGGTACTGGAAATATGCTCGAAATGTGCTCCTAGACAATCAGCCTGGTCCTCAAGAGTGTCTCCTTGTGTGTTTACTACAGGTAGAGGATGAGTTTCACGGCCTTTTATTTTGTTTACCCTGTTCCAGGCTTTGCGTTCGTCTGTATAAGAATTGATGCTGGATATGTACTTTTCCCAACTTTCTCGTTTAGCGCGGCGGCGTGTTCTTCTACCTTGTGATTTAATCGCCTTGAAGTTAATTAGGTTTTCTGTGGTCGGGGAGTTACGAAGGAGATTGCAGGCCTTGTTTTGCTTTTTCCGGGCTTCCCTACACTCCTCATTCCACCATGGAATACGTCGTTTCGAAGGCGACCCATTTGTTTGGGGAATACATACTGATGCAACATCAATAATAAACGCTGTAATGTATGCTACTGCAGCGTCAATATCAAGTGAACAGACATCGTCCCAGGGCAAATGTGTTTCTGCGCGAAACCGCGCCCAGTCAGCTGAGTCGACTTTCCATCGAGGAAAGTGTGTAGAGCACTCAGATTGTTTTGTAAGGTTTAGTAGTATGGGGAAGTGATCACTTCCATAAGGGTTATTGATCACATCCCATTTCAAATACGGCACAATTGTACTGGACGCTATGCTTAAGTCTATGGAAGAAAATGTTTTGTGTGTAGGGCTGTAGAATGTTGGTTCTTTTTTGTTAAGCAAGCAGGCACTTGAAGAGAGTAGGAAGTTTTCTATTAGTCGTCCTCTCGCATCACAACGAGAGTCGCCCCACAGTGCACTATGTGCGTTTAGATCACCAACGACTATGTAAGGGTGATGGAGTTCATCAATAAAGCTTTGAAATGTTGTTCTAGAGAGTTGATAACCTGGGGGGATGTATACAGACGCGATGGTGACTAGTTTATTGAACAGCACTGCTTCGATAGCAACTGCTTCAAGAGGAGTTTGGAGTTTCAGTTTCCGACATGCAACGCCTCTGTCGGCAATTATAGCTACACCGCCTGACGCTGTAGCAGCATCGTCCCGGTCTTTCCGGAAAAGGGCGTATTGCTGTAGAAAGTTTGTTTGTGTGGGTTTAAGATGTGTCTCCTGAACACACAGCACCTTTGGATTGTATTTGTGTAAAAGTTCTTTAATGTCATCGAGGTTGTGCATTAAGCCTCTCACGTTCCAGTGTAATATTTGTGTATCCATATTGTTTGTGTTTTTGGGCTGTGTGTCAAGAGATGAGTCTAGTTGGCTTACGGAGCCTTTCCAGGCGCCGTAATCCGGGGTTTGTCTTTCTTGGAGCGGTCGCGAGAATCGCGTCGCTCCGGAGGCGCTGGATGCGCCGCCTGGCTTGGGGTTGTGTCCATCGACTCCAAGGAGCCGCTGGACTTCCGCTCAAGCGAGCGGGGTGTTTTCGGGGTGGGCCTTGCCTCGAAAAGCAGGGCCTTGGAGGCCACCAACCCAGAAGTCGATGGGCCTTCCTTACGAGACGGCGCAGCAGCGCTGGCTGCTGTCGCCTGGGGGGCTGGTGGCACCGCCGCGGCCACACTCTTTGTGGACCGGGCCGATGCCGGAGTCTGCTGCGACGTTGCCCCCCTACGCGCCGCACCAGAATACCCTGTGGAATGAAGAAAAGAGATACGCTTTCGTGCTTCTTGGAATGAAATGTTTTCTTTTACTTTGAGTGTTATTATATCCTTCTCTTTCTGCCACGTAGGGCACGCTCTAGAGTAAGCTGCATGTCCACCGTCACAGTTCGAACAGTGGAGTGTGCCATCACAGTCATCTGAGGGGTGACCATGGTCACCACACTTCGCACAGGTTTGTCTGCCTCGGCAGCTTTGTGAACCGTGGCCATACCTCTGACACTTGAAACACCTTCTAGGGTTCGGGATATATGGTCGGACTCGGACTTTCGTGTATCCTGTTTCTAACGTTTCTGGCAGCACACTGGACGCAAAGGTGACGATCAGATGTTTAGTTGGAATTTCTTTGTTTTCCCGTTTGATTATTATTCTCTTCACTATGGTAACATTCTGCTCCTTCCAGCCCTAGTTAGTTAGTTAGTGGTAGATTTTTATGGCGCAAGGGCAACTGAGGCCAAAGAGCGCCAAACACAAGGTTGATGGTCGACTCAGGTTAGTAAGCAGTAAAAGATAAGGATAAAAAACAGTGGTGTATAGGGCCTAAAATAATTGAGTAATGATTACATTTGATGATTATGGGCAAAGCGCATGACATTTACAAGGTCAGGCAGCCTCAGCAACAGTCCTTGTCAGGGCAAGGAGTGCGGAGCGATTGACATGTGAGATAAAAAATCTCAGCCATTTCCTCAGGAATGAGACAAGGCTGAGTTCAATGGAAATATGAAATCGCACGTAGGAAGCCTACACTCGCTAAAAACTTAAAAACTCTTTTTAATGAAAACATTTGGTAGTCGCCGAGAAAGAAGGACGGGTGCGGAGGTATTTGGTTTCTGTACAGTTCTGGGAAGTGACGTCTCCTATCTGGTTCTAGCCTCTTGCACATGATTAGAACATGGATGACGGACAGTCGATCACCACATTTTGGACAGTGCGGTGCTGGAGAACTGTTTAGCAGATGTGAATGTGTTGCATGTGTGTGTCCTATTCTAAGCCTGCATAGTGCAACCTCTTTATGTCTGTCGCGTTTCTCGGTAGCATATCTTCCTATTAATGGCTTTATTGTGTGCAGTTTGTTTTCAGTTGCTCCATCCCATTCTTCTTGCCATTGCCTACGGATTCTGTTTCTAATCTGTGGCCTGAGGTCCTCGTAGGGTATATTATCTATGTCAATAGAATTACGGAGAGCAGCTGACTGCGCAAGTCTGTCAGCTACCTCATTTCCAGCTATGTTGCAGTGCCCCGGTACCCAGCACAGTGTGATTTTAAGTTTAGATTTGTGAGCCGACATGAGACATTTTAGAAGGAAATTAGTTATTGGATTTTTATGCTTTTTACCGGATGACAACGCAGTCACTGCACTGAGGGAGTCTGTATATATGATGGAGGCTGGTTGTTTATTCTGTAGGATGTGCTTTACGGCTAGGAGGATGCCACAGCATTCTGCAGTAAATATGCTTGTATGTTCGTTCATTGTTTTCGATTCGGAGAATTGTGGGCCATGTGCGGCACATGCGACAGCTGAAGACTTAGAGGCGTCAGTGTAATACTCTGCACACCTGTATTTTGCCTGCAAGTACATAAAGTGCTGATTTATTGCGAGCGGATTCCCATGTTTGCCCACCTCAAGAAATGACATATCACAGTGAACAGCGTGTATTTCCCAGGGCGCAATGGCGTCTTTGTGGGACACCACCTGGAGGTTGGAGGCCGGTATCTGCAGGCTTTCAATGTGTGACGCGACTCTAACGGGATATGGTGGCGTTGCTGATGGTCGTCTCAAGAACAACTGGGTGTTGCTTGTGTCCTGCAAGAGTTCACCAGATGGATGCTCTGCATGAGAGAGCACCTTAGTGGCATACACTATGCTTGTGTACTGCCTTCGTCGTTCTAGTGACCATCTGTTCGCCTCAACATACAGGCTGGCTATTGGGCTAGTTCTGAAAGCACCAGTGGCCAGACGGAGCCCAAGGTGGTACACGGGGTCAAGCATCTTTAGCGCAGACTTTGATGCTGATTCGTACACTACCGAGCCATAGTCAATACGTGATAGGACAACGCTATTCAGAAGGTTCAGCAGACAGTCACGGTCTGTACCCCATGACTGATGGGAAAGGATCTTTAGTAAGTTCAATGCTTTCAAGCATTTCAATCGCAACTGCTTGATATGTGGAACAAAGGTGAGCTTTTTATCTACCACAACGCCTAGGAATTTGTGATCTTGTTTAACGGCTATGGTCTGCCCGTTCAGTGTGATGTTGGGGTCTGGCCTAATGCCACGCTGCTGAGAAAAAGGTAAACAGACGGTTTTGCCACAGTTGAATTTAAACCCATTTTCGTCTGCCCAGCTTGAGAGTTTATTTACCCCCAACTGAATTTGCCGTTCACAGATGGCCAAGTTGCAGGATTTGAAACTGATCTGGACATCGTCAACGTAAACAGAGTAAGAGATAGTTTTGGGCAACACACTTCTTAGAGAGTTCATTTTAACTATGAAAAGCGTGCAGCTGAGAACGCCACCTTGGGGAACGCCATTCTCCTGTATGAACCGCTTCGATAGAGCATTTCCAAGACGAACCACGAAGGTGCGTTCGGAGAGGTAGCTTTCTATAGTATTGAGCATGCTTCCCGAGACTCCAAGAGAATGCAGATCACGGAGAATGCCATAACGCCAGGTCGTGTCATAAGCTTTTTCCAGGTCAAAGAATACAGAAAGACAGTGTTGTTTGTGGATAAAGGCATCCCTGACATAAGATTCAAATGCTACAAGCTGGTCAGTTGTCGCCCGACCAGGCCTGAATCCAGCTTGACGTTGGTCAAGAAGGCCGTTATATTCAAGGAAATAAACGAGGCGGCGGTTTATCATTTTTTCAAACACCTTGCACAAGCAACTAGTCAAGGCAATGGGCCTGTAACTTGCTGCAAGCGTGGCTTCCTTTCCTTGTTTGGGGATTGGTATGATAACAGCCTCTTTCCAGGCTTTGGGTAGGCGCCCAAAGGACCATATCTTATTAAACAGAAAGAGGATGCTTATAAGGGTGTGTTCATGTATGTGCTTGAGCATGCCATAAGTAATCCTGTCTGGGCCTGCTGCTGAGTTGCCACATGTTCCCAGAGCCGCCTTCAATTCCTCCATAGTGAAAGGGCTATTGTACCCTCCTGTGGATGGCCTTTTATCACGGATAGGTTTCCGCTCCTCCGCTAGCTTGTGTCGCATGAAGAAGTCTGTATAATGTGCTGAGCTGAAAATATATTCAAAATGTTGACCTATTGCATCTGCTTGGTGTTCCGGTGTATCACCAGCAGTGCTGACCAGAGGCACTGGGTGAGCACTGCGCCCTTGAAGTGCTCTAAGTCTGTTGTACACTTTATGTGTATCTGTGTAGGAGTTTACAGATGAGAGGAATGACTGCCAGCTTTCCCGTTTGGATGCACGTCGGATACGCCTGCCATTTGCTTTAGCACGCTTGAAGTCTGTTAAATTGTTAACTGTAGGATACCTGCGGAATTTCGACCATGCTTTGTTTTGGTTCTCACGGGCATTCTTGCACTCCGCATTCCACCATGGCCTACGTTTGTTTTGTGTCTTATTTGATGTCTGTGGGATTGACTTCTGTGCGGCTTCTATAATATGCAGAGTGATCATGGATTGTAATTCGTCTATCCCTAGGTCTACGATTGGAGAACTGGGCAGTTTTGAGAGTTCTCGGAACTTCTTCCAATCAGCAGCCTGTTCTTTAAATTTCCTATGATTATTTACAACCATATTTATGTTTCCTGTGTGTTTTAAGCAAACAGGAAAATGGTCGCTTCCGTACAGATTATCGATAACAGCCCACTCAGTGGTTGCCAAGAGCACCGGAGAGCCAATAGCAAGGTCTATTGCTGTGTATGAGTTGTGTGCTAAATTAAAATATGTTGGGTCTTTTTTATTAAATATACAGGAACCGGAGGACAATAGAAATTTTTCGATTAGTGCACCTCGGGAATCAACTCTTGAACATCCCCATAGTGGGTGGTGTGCATTGAAATCTCCAACCAACATGAATGGATCCGGGAGCTGGTCAATAAGTTTTTCAAATTCTTGGACGGATAGGTGATGGTCCGGAGGAATATATAGGGAGCATACAGTTATTATTCTACCAAAAGTTAGAGCCCGTATTGCCACTGCCTCTAAATCAGTAACTAGTGTGATACTCTGACAGGCAATTGTGTTCTGCACAACAATAGCGACGCCACCCGATGAGTGGGCAGTGCCTTGCCTGTCTTTCCGGTATACTGCATATTCTTTGAGAAAGTTTGTGCGTGTTGGGTTTAAGTGTGTTTCCTGGAGGCAAAGTATGTTTGGTTGGTATTGTGCAAGTATTTCATATATGTCATCCAGATTCCTGAGTAGCCCTCGGCAGTTCCAGTGTATAATGCTCTCAGCAGCCATTTTTGCGAGTGATAAGGGGACGAGTTATTCAAGTGTCACCGCCTTTGTTAGGCGGCTTGACTGGCGGATGTTTTTTCTGTTTGAGGCGGTCTAGAAAACTCCGCCTCTCTTTGGGGGACTCTCTCAGCGTCGGAGACACCGAGGATCCCGGGGTCACTTCCATTGCTTCCGGCGGAGACTCGGAAGCGGATGAGGGTTTGTCAAGAAGGGTAGACTCCCTCTCAGTTGTCTGTGTTGTTCCAGAGGAGTGTGAGAAGTTGACCTCTGGAACTTGGAAGGTTGGTGCAGCCGATGGCTGCTTGCTGGGGGGCCGAGAAAGGCGCGCATCAGCAAAGCTGTACTGCGTGCCCACCGTAACTAGACGCCGCCCGGCCCCCCGGCGCGCTGCGTCAACGTAGGATCTTGCGGAGAGAAGCGAGAGCTTCTTCCGGGCTTCAGGGAATGTTATGTTTTCGGTTACCTTGATTTGAATTATTTTTTTCTCATTTTGGAACATTTCACAGGTTCGCGAGTACGCAGCGTGCGGCCCATGACAGTTGGGACATTCTGTTTGAGTGGCACTGCAACTTTCGGTTGAATGCTCGTGAGCACCACACTTTGCACAGGTGAGTTTTCCGCGACATGTGTTGGATCCGTGTCCGTACTTCTGGCACTTGAAGCATCTTCTCGGGTTTGGGACATAGGGGCGGACTTTGCAGTGAATAAACTCTGCTTTCACAGCGTCTGGTAGACGGGAACGATTAAACGTCAAGACGATATGGGGTGTCACTACATCTTCACCGTTTCGCCTTATGGTGATGCGTCGTAGGGCGATGACACCTTGATCTCTGAAGCCATCGAGGAGGTCAGATTCTGTTTCGCGGATCAGATCACGTTCTGATATGACGCCTTGAACTGTGTTTAGACTGCGATGGGGGGTAACGGACACCTGTAAGTGGGCGAACTGCTTTTGCTTGAGGAGGATGTCGGAATGATCTTTCTTTGAGACTTCGACGAGAAGATCACCGGATGACAGTTTCTTTGCTTCATAGTTTTTGCCTATCAGCTTCTCAAGGGTCCTAGCAATAACAAAAACGGACATTGCAGCAACAGAGTCATTGTCTACAAGAGAGTGTATAATCAGGAAGCGTGTGAAGTGATCACATTGAGTTCGAGTTTTGTCTAACATGTCTTCGGTGCGGCCCCTTTTCAGGGACCGATCGGGTTTTTTGGAAGAAAAAGTACTCATGCGATATGGATATGCCGACGGTTCCTAGAATGTCACCTGTGTTTCACCGTCTTATTCACAGGAAGGTCCCGGGGCTCGTCGCCTGGTACACAGACGAAGAGCCCATCGGCCGGAGCTTGACCATGGCCCCGACCGCCACCGTTCATGGTTTCTACCCTTCACCTCAAAACCTTTCGCCACGGTGCGGATGACAGCTTCGGTATGGGGGCTAAGGGTCCGTGGTGGCGCCAAGCACCATCACCTTGATACTCAAGGTGCCCTTGCGTGCTCCTTCCAGCCCTCTAGGAGCTCTTCCTCGGTCAGGTACAGCAGATCATCGTCGGAAATCACTCCTCTGCTTGTGTTCATGGATCGATGTGGGGTCACTGTGAGGTTCACACCACCGAGTGAGACCAGATTTGCGAGTTTCTCATGTTGTTGTTTGTCGCGGACCTCAAGAAGGAGGTCACCGCTCGCCATCTTTGTAACTTTGTAGCCGGGACCAATTGTTTCGGTGAGATTTCTTGCAACAGTGAAAGGTGAAATCATTCTTACAGTCTTTTGAGGGTTTTCACTATGAATGACATGGAATCGTGGAAAGGTTTCTTTGCGTTGAAAGAAAAATTGAGCTGTTTCTTCGGTGCGCCCTCTTTTTGAAAGAGGACGATCAGGTAGTTTAGGGAATGATGAGAATGCCATACAGGTTTATTGATTTCGGCAGCGATGGTAGCCGCCCACCATGGAGCCCAACAAGGGGACGGTACAAGGTTTGAAGATTACCTGCACACGACAGCTATACACCGCCACTATAACCTAATATATATATCCAAGGCTGGATATAATACACAAGGTTAACCCTTGCCGCCCAGAAATTCGGAAGTGAGAAGAAGTGACTAGAAGACAGGACAGATCGTAAAAGTGAGAGAGAAAGACAAAAGATTGAGGAGGGGGACAGGAAAAGGCGACTGCCGATTTCCTCCAGGTGGGTCAGTCTAGAGGTGCCGTCTATGTGAAGCAGAGGCCAAAGAGGTGTGTTGCCTCCGCCGGGGGGCCTTAAAGGTCCAAACACCCGGCATTAGCTCAACCTCCAGGATCCCCCTTTCCCCAGACACGGCAAAGCCACGCACGGCTACGCGTGGGAGGGTCCAACCCCCGTGTGCTCAGGTACGTGGTGGCGCAACTCACCAAACGCCTGCTTGCGCAGACGCCCCTGCGGGGGATGGCATTATGATTCTATAAGATATAAGATGTTAGGTGACTTAGGTGTGGAGAGAGTTATTAGAAAGGAGGGATAACCTTTAGGTTATCACTTTTTAATTAACGTGGTCATTGGGACTTTGTCCCTCTTGGCGCGCTCGAGAGAGCGCTTGTCCTTCGGTGTCGACGACACCGGGGTTTTTGCGTCGACCTCCATCGCTCTCTCAGAGGCGCTGGAGGATCGAGAGTTGGGCGCTGGGACACGTGTCTCGGGCCGTGGAGTTCGATTGAGTTTAGGGCCTTGCGATACTGGTGTCTGCGGGCCCTTCGAAGACGATGGAGCAGCTCTGGCTGCTGCCACCACGGGGGCGGGAGGGGTCACTGCGGGACCACTGTGCGTGGGCTCGGAGGACTCCCGAGGCCTCTGTGACGCTGCCCCCACCTGCGTCACATCGGCGTAACTTCTTCTGGAAAGGTAGGACAATCGCTTTCGTGCATCAAAGAACGAGATTTTTTCTTTCACAGTTAGTGCAATTACTTCCTTTTCTTTTTTCCAGCAAGGGCAAGACCGCGAGTAAGCTGGATGGTCCCCTTTGCAGTTAACACAGTGTGGAGAAGAAGTGCAATTGTCAGATTGGTGGTCATTGGAGCTGCATTTGGCACATGTTGTTTGTCCTCGGCATGCGTGTGAAGCATGTCCAAACCGTTGACATTTGAAACATCGTCTGGGGTTGGGGATATATGGTCTGACATTTACTTTTACGTATCCTGCATTCAGAGAAGTAGGCATTTCGCTTGTCCCAAAGGTAAGTATAACATGTTTTGTCGGAATTTCTTGATCATTTGATGATGATGATGATATTTGGTGTTTTGTGGCGCAAGGGCCAAATGTGGCCAAAGATGATGATGATGATGATATTTGGTGTTTTGTGGCGCAAGGGCCAAGTGTGGCCAAAGAGCGCCAAGACAATGAATGGTATGTTTGCCATGATCAGTGAGTTCCGATGACGGGATGCAATGTGGCTGTAAAGGGGCCTAAGAACAAATCGCGGTATAGAAGCGTAAAACATATATCGAATAGAATTATGGCAGTGACGTGTGGAATGATCTATGGGTAGTGAATGGATGAGAAATGGTCATGGTGTTAGAGTATTAAGAGTATAAAAGTAGCACGACGCCTACCAGAAGCCTTTGTAGACAAAGACCAGGAGGCACGTGCTTTCTTTAATAAAATACCGCAGCAGCGGCCTCTCCAGAGAGACCGTGCTACAAGTCACCTGGATATATAACACGAATATTAGGTATATCCTTTAAAAACGCGATAACGGATTGGTATTTAAAAAGAGGTTCATTGCCCAAAAACATACATGGATGCAATGGTAGATTCTGACGTAATGATAATGAAAAATGTATTTTTCTCTGAGGCTCTAGTTCAGGGCATTGCAGGAGGACGTGAAGTACACTAAGTGGCTCGCCACATTCATCACAGACAGGCGGATCGCCACCGGACAATAAGTATGCGTGTGTACTGTATGTGTGTCCTATTCTGAGTCTGCAAAGTGTAACTTGTGTGCGGCGTGTCTTCGATTCTGGTGGCAAATGAGCGAGTTGAGGCTTTATAGTGCGTAATTTGTTGCTCGTTTCTCTGTCCCACAGACGTTGCCAGTAGGCCCTGACCTTTTTCTTGAGAAAGGGTTTTAGGTCCATTACAGGGACAGCTATGGGTGAAGTGGCAGCGTCTGTATGAGCAGATGTGGCTAGCTTGTCGGCCATCTCATTCCCCTCGATCTCGCGGTGCCCTGGCACCCAGCACAGCACAATTTGTTGCTTGGATGTATACGCGGTGCAAATTATGGAATAAAGAGCTATAATGACGGGGTTTCTGTGCCTACTGAGAGTTTTTAAACATTTCAACACGGATAAAGAGTCAGTAAAGATGATTGCCTTGGGTATGTCTAACCGTTTGATGTGTTTAACCGCCGCCAGGATGGCGTAGGCCTCCGCTGTAAAGATGGTTGTGTTTGGGTGTAGAACTCCGGCAGCCGAAAAGGATGGACCGACCGCCGCGTAAGACACGCCAGTGTGTGACTTTGAAGCGTCAGTAAAATATTCCGGACAAGAGTATTTGTGCTGCAATTCGAGGAAGTGCATACGGATATGTGTGACCGGCGCATGCTTTGTGACCTCAATGAAGGACAGATCACAGTCAATCAGCTGCCACTGCCATGGAGGCAGCTCTACAGGAGGGGGCATGCCATCGTGCTCATGGAGCGACACATCCATTTCTTCGGCAAGACTTCTTACTCGCAGTGCGTAGGGCTTTCTCACGGAAGGGCGGTTCAGAAAGGTTTGGGCACTGGACAGATCATTTATACTTGTGTAGGCAGGGTGCGTATTGTTTGAGTTCACTTTTAGGAAATATACAAAGGATACGTAAGTTCTCTGTAGATGTAGCGACCATTCATTTGATTCGGCATAAAGGCTTTCTACGGGGCTTGTTCTGAACGCACCCGTAGAGAGGCGGATACCCAGATGGTGGACAGGGTCTAACATCTTCAAGGCGCTCGGCGTCGCAGAGTGATATATGATGGAACCGTAGTCTATACGTGATCGAATGAGGCTCTTATATAGATTCAATAGACATCTTGTGTCACTACCCCACGTAGTGCGAGACAACACTTTCAAGATGCTCATTGTCTTCAGGCACTTGTTTCTTAAATACTTTAGATGTGGGATAAACGTTAACTTCGCGTCCAGAATTAGGCCTAGGAATTTGTGTTCAGTTTTTACAGGTAGACCCTCACCCTGTATCTCGATGTTGGGATCAGGGTGCAGACCTCTCTTTCTGGAGAAGAGGACGCATGTGGACTTTTGTGGGTTAAGCCGAAAACCATTCTCGTCTGCCCACTTAGACAGTTTGTTCAGTCCAAGCTGAACCTGCCGCTCACAGATTGCAAGGTTACATGATGTGAAGCCTATCTGTACATCGTCGACATATACTGAATAAAATATGTTGCGTGGGATGTACAGACGCAGAGAGTTCATTTTTATGATAAAAAGGGTGCAACTGAGAACACCACCCTGTGGTACTCCAGTTTCCTGCACATATGGCCTTGATAGGGCATTACCCACACGAACACGGAATGTGCGGTTGGACAGATAACTTTCAATGATATTCAGCATAATGCCACGTATTCCAAAGTGTGCGAGGTCTCTTAGTATTCCGAATCGCCACGTGGTGTCATATGCTTTTTCCATATCAAGGAAAACAGACAGGAAGAATTGCTTGTGGACAAAAGCCTCGCGAATCTGAGCCTCTAGGCGTATCAGATGGTCAGTGGTGCATCGGCCGTCGCGGAATCCACACTGGTATGGGTCAAGCAGCTTGTTTGATTCTAGGAAATGTATCAGACGGCGGTTTATCATCTTCTCAAAGACTTTGCAGATGCAGCTTGTTAGAGCTATGGGCCGATAACTCGATACGGACGATGGATCCTTGCCCTGCTTCAGGATAGGGATTACTATGGCCTCTTTCCAGGCAGAGGGGATCTCGCCGGAGGTCCATATAGAGTTGTACAGGCAGAGAAGGGTTTTCTTTGTTTCAGAGGACAGGTTTTTCAACATTTCGTAGAGTATGCGGTCAGAGCCTGGGGCAGATTGGTTGCAACAGGTGAGTGATGCTTGCAGCTCTGCTAGGGAGAAAGGTAGGTTATATGGCTCGTTCCCAGTGCTCTTTCGGTCCAGTTTTTGTTTTTCTATTGCTGATTTGTATGTTGTAAATGCTGGAGAATAGTGTGATGAACTGGACACATGTTCAAAATGTGCACCCAGATGGTTCGCTTGGTCCTCCAGGCTGTCTCCCTGCGTGTGTACCAGGGGAGGCGGATGTGTTTGTCGCCCTCTTACTCTATTGACCCTGTTCCAAACCTTGGCCTCATCCGTGTACGAATTGATGCTTGATAAGAATTTTTGCCAGCTGTCTCTTCTGGCTTGTCTGCGCGTTCTCCTACCTTGGGACTTTGTTTTCTTGAAATTGACGAGGTTTTCAGTAGTAGGAAAATCGCGAAGCTGCCTCCATGCTTTGTTCTGCTGCCTACGTGCGTTCCGGCATTGTTCATTCCACCACGGGACACGGCGTTTGCTAGAAAGTCCACTTGTTTGGGGAATACATTTAAAAGCTGCATCAATTATGAAATTAGTAAAATATTCGACGGCACCGTCAATTCCGAGTGATGAAATGTCAGCCCACGAGAGCGTACTGGTAAGTTTTTGGAATTTCTCCCAGTCCGCTGCATCGACCTTCCACCGGGGAGCGTGTGGTGGAGATTCGTATTGTCTTGGTGTTTTCAGCAGTATGGGGAAATGGTCGCTCCCGTAAGGGTTTTTTATAACTTCCCATTCAAGTTCAGGAAATATGGATGGAGAAGCTATGCTGAGGTCTATAGAAGAAAAAGTTTTGTTTGCAAGACAATAATATGTAGGTTCTTTTTTGTTTAGCAGACATGCACCGGATGAGAAAAGAAAGCCTTCAATTAGACGGCCTCGAGCATCGGTGCGAGAGTCGCCCCACAGTCCGCTGTGTGCATTCAGATCCCCAAGAACAAGATAAGGTTCTGGCAATTCGTCTATTAGGGACTGGAATTCATGTTTGTGTAAGCGGTAATGTGGGGGTATGTAAAGCGAGCAAATGGTGACGAGTTTGTTTAAGAGAACAAGTCGAACTGCCACTGCTTCGAGGGGCGTTTGCAGCGGTAAACGTTGACACGCTATGCTTTTCTGAATTATAATGGCAACACCGCCTGAAGATGCAAGAGCATCATCGCGGTCTTTACGAAACGTAACATACTGTCGAAGAAAGTTTGCATGTTCCGATTTTAAGTGAGTTTCCTGTACACACAGCACTTTTGGATTGTGTTCGTGGAGAATTTCTTGCACATCATCGAGGTTCCTAAGAATGCCTCGGACGTTCCACTGTATGATTTGTATATCCATACTGAAAGTAAAATTGGTGCTGTGTGTACAAAAAGGAAGTGTTGCCTTAGATTACAGAACCTTTTCCAGGCCCTGTAACGCGGGATTTGTCCTTTTTGAAGCGGTCGAGGGAGCCTCGCCGCTCCTTATGCGCTTGATGCGCCGTCGGGATGGGTGTAGTGTCCATTGACTCATGTGAGGCGCTGGACACGCGCTCTTGCGAGCGAGAAATTTCGCGAGAAAGTCTCGCCGCGAAGGACGAGACCTTTGCGCCCACCAGCCCGGAGGTTGATGGGGCTGCCTTTGGGCCTGAGCTGTGCCGGCTGTTGCCAGCGGCAGCAGGGGCCGGAGAGGGTGAGGCAGCCTTGACTGCACCCACCGTGGGCGCTGCTGGCGGTCCTGCCGGTTCGCTACGCGTAGCGAAGGCTGCTACCGAGGGCTGTTGTGGTGCCGGCAACCCTAGGGTAACCGGGCCTGTTTCTGGTTGGGTGGAGTAGACTTCGCTACTTCCACCCTAGGGGCAGGAGCCACAAGCGACAGCTCGCTGCGCGCGGGCTGGGCAGGTGGCAATAGCCGCTGCGACGCTGCCCCTTGACCGCCCGCATCAGCGTAAGTGGTCGTGTGGAATGGTGAGCACCTTTTGCGTGCTTCCTTAAACGATAGTTTTCACGGACTTTGAGAGTGATGATTCTTTTTCTTTTTCCAGTTCGGACAGACCGGGAGTAAGCTGGATGCTCACCATCACAGTTTACACAGTGAGGTGTCGCTTCACAGTTTCTGAGGAATGGCCTTGGGTTCCACATTTCGCACATGTGAGTCGACCACGGCAGCTCTGCGAGCCGTGGCCAAATCGTTGACATTGGAAACATCGTCTTGGATTAGGTACGTATGGTCTGCCAGCTATCTTTGTGTATCCGGTTTCTATGGTTTGTGGCAGATCGCAAGTGGCAAAGGTCAGAATCAGGTGTTTTGTAGAATTTCTTTGTTGTCTCATCTGATGATGATGCGCTGTACGTTGGTTACATTTTGTTCTTTCCAGCCTTCCAATAGTTCGGTTTCGGACAAGTCGATAAGATCTGCATCAGACACTACTCCTCGTGCTGTATTCATAGACCGATGAGGTGAAACGGTAACAGGATGTCTCCAAATGTCACAAGCTTGTTTATTTTACTGTGTTGCTCTTTATCGCGGATCTCAAGGAGGAGGTCCCCGCTCGCCATTTTGGTGACCTTATAGCCAGGGCCAGTGCTTCAGTCAGGCCTTTTGCAACTAGGAAAGGGGATAGGGTTCTAGCTGGTTTTCTGTTTTTTCACTATGTACAACTTGGAAACGAGGAAATTTTCTTTAGGTTTGAAAAGGCTTAATATTTCATCGGTGCGTCCCCTCTTGTGAGGGTGACGATCAAGTAGACGGGGAAATGCAGGTGTTCCCATGTTATTATCGTTTATTTCGGCGGCAATGGCGGCCACCACCACGGAGCCCAACTAGGGGACGCTGCAGCACTTAACGTGTAAGGCTGCAGACGCCAGCCGTGCATTGCTGCTATAACCCAATATAAGATACCCAAGAGAGGGCACATACACAAGGTTAACCCAAGCCGCCTGTGAAAATTAGGAAGTGACGGAAGAGAAGAGATGATAGGAGAGTAAAAGAAAGGAGATAGGAAAGCAAAAGGTTGGAGAGGGGGACAGGAAAAGGCGACCACCGGTTTCCCCCGGGTGGGTCAGTCCGGGGGTGCCGTCTACGTGAAGCAGAGGCCAAAGAGGTGTGTTGCCTCCGCCGAGGGGCCGTAAAGGTCCAAACACCCGACATCGGCTCAACCCCCAGGATCCCCTTTTCCCCGGACACGGCTAAGCCGCGCACGGCTACACGCGGGAGGGTCCAACCCTCGTGTGCTCGGGTACGTGGTGGCGCAACTCACCAAACGCCTGCTTGCGCAGACGCCCCTGCGGGCAAAAAATGTGGCCAAAGAGCGCCAAGACAATGAATGGTATGTTTGCGATGATCGGTGAGTTCCGATGATAGGATGCTATGTGGCTGTAAAGGGGCCTAAGAACAAATCGCGGTATATAAGCGTAAAACATACATCGAATAGGATTATGGTAGTGACGTGTGGAGTGATCTGTGGGTCGTGAATGTATGAGAAGTGGTCATGGTGTTAAAATTAAGGATATAAAAGTAGCACGATGCCTACCGAAGGCCTTTGTGGACAAAGACCATGAGGCATGTGCTTTATTTAATAAGATACTGCAGCACCGGCCTCTGCAGAGAGGCCGTGCTACACGTCACCTGGATAGATAACACGAAAATTATATATGCCCTTTAAAAACGCGAGAAGTGATTGATATTTAAAAAGATGATGATGTATGTTGTTTAATGGCGCAAGGGCCAGGTATGGCCAAAGAGCGCCAGGCCGGTGTTAATAAGTTGACAATGGAGCAATGAATTGCGAAAGGTAGATGTGTCGTGGCTGTAAAAGGGCCTAAAAACAATCGCTGTAAAATGCGTAAAATATATATGTAATAAAATTATGGCAATGGCTAATGAGGTGCACTATGAAACGAAAGAACAAATTGCAAGATAATGATGATAAATGAGAATTTATCACTGATAAGTCTTTCAAAAAGCATTACTGCCTCTTCAGGCCCTTTGAAATGCAAGGGCCTGGAGACGCGTGCTATACAAAACTACTATCGCAGCGGCATCCTCTGGAGAGAGGATGCGCTATGAAACTATTGGGCAAATAACATGCAATGTAACATCGCTAAGAAAACCCAGGACAGCTTTGGTGTTAAAGAGGGTTTGTCACCCAGAAACATAGCGGGATGGAGAGGGAGACAGTACCGGTACGCTAGAGGAAAGTGCCTTTTTCTCTCTGTTTCGGCTTCCCTGCACTCCACGAGGGCGTGGAGCACGGTAAGCCTCTTTCCACATCTACCACAGGTTGGTGGGTCATTTCCGGTTAAAAGAAAATTGTGGGTGCCGTATGTATGTCCTATTCTCAAACGAGAGAATAGGACATTAGTTCTTCGTATTTTCGTAACGGGATGCCAGGGACCTATCTGTGGCTTAACTAAATGGAGCTTATTGTTCGTTTCGGCATCCCACAAGCGCTGCCAGTGGCTTCGAAGATTATTTCTTAAGTAGGGCTTGAGGTCTGCGGCAGGGATAGAAGCTGTAGGGTTAACGGCTCGCGATGTAGTTGATGAGGCCATTTGATCAGCCAGAACATTGCCCTCGATGCCTCTATGGCCAGGCACCCAGCACAAAATAATATGCTGGTTAGCCATATATGCTTTGCACAGAGCAGAATACAGTTCAATGAGTACGGGGTTTTTGTGTCTGTGTAGAGTCATGATAGCTTTTACAACGCTTAGGGAGTCTGTAAATATTATTGATCGTTTGAGTTTTGACTTGCCTATATTCTTCACGGCTGATAAAAGTGCATAGGCTTCAGCCGTAAAAATGCTTGTTTCCGGGTGCAGTACATCGGACTCGGAGAACGATGGGCCGACTACTGCATAAGAAACCCCTGCATGTGACTTGGAAGCGTCAGTGTAAAACTGAGTGCAGGACGAGTACTTGAACTGGATTTCTAGAAAATGCATCTGGATATGTGCCTCTGGAGCGTCTTTTGTGACCTCTACAAACGAAGTATCACACTCTATGAGTTGCCACTGCCACGGTGGCACTGGATTTGCTGGGGCCATCAAATTATTTTCAAGTAGTGGGATATCCATTTCTGCACTAATTTTTCTTATACGTAGTGAAAAGGGTTCTCTTACTGTCGGCCGGTTATTAAACAGTGTGGCACTGGTCATATCATTTATGATTGAGAAGGACGGATGTTCCGAGTTCGAATTTACTTTTAGGAAATAGGCAAGGCTTAAGTATGAACGTTGCATGTCAAGCGACCACACGTCCGCTTCTACGTACAAGCTTGACACAGGACTTGTCCTGAAGGCACCAGTGGCTAAGCGGATGCCGAGATGGTGTACAGGATCCAGCATCCTTAGGGCGCTTGGCGTAGCGGAATGGTACACTATGGCGCCGTAATCTAGTCGTGTGCGTATGAGGCTCTTATACAGATTTAAAAGGCACTTTGTGTCACTACCCCAAACGGTGCGTGACAACACTTTTAGAATATTCATTGTTTTCATGCACTTGTTTCTTATATACTGTATGTGTGCCACAAATGTAAGTTTCGTATCTAGAATCACACCTAAAAATTTATGTTCTGTTTTTACGGCCACACGTTGTCCCTGCAACTCAATGTCAGGATCGGGGTGCAGACCCCTCTTCCTGGAGAACAGGACGCAGGTGGTTTTTTGTGGGTTAAGGCTAAATCCATTCTCGTCTGCCCACTTAGACACCTTGTTCAGACCAAGCTGAATCTGCCGCTCACAGACTGCAAGATTGCACGAGGCGAAACCTATCTGTACATCATCGACGTATGCAGAGTAAAACATGTTTCTTGGGATGTACAGACGCAAAGAACTCATTTTTACGATGAAGAGAGTGCAACTCAGCACCCCGCCCTGTGGCACTCCAGTTTCCTGCACAAATGGTCTTGATACAGCATTTCCCACACGAACACGGAATGTGCGATTAGATAAATAACTTTCTATGACATTTAACATGTTACCACGTATACCAACGTGTGAGAGGTCTCGAAGTATTCCAAACCGCCACGTGGTATCGTAGGCTTTTTCCATATCAAGGAATACAGACAGAAAGAACTGTTTATGGACAAAAGCTTCACGAATTTGCGTCTCAATACGTATTAGATGGTCGGCGGTGGATCGACCCTCTCGAAACCCGCATTGGTACGGGTCAAGCAATTTGTTTGATTCGAGGAAGTGTATTAGTCTGCGGTTTATCATTTTTTCGAACAGTTTGCAGAGACAGCTTGTTAGTGCTATAGGCCGGTAACTTGAAGCAGACGAAGGGTCCTTGCCCTGCTTCAGTATAGGAATGACAATGGCCTCTTTCCAGGCAGAGGGGATCTTGCCGGAGGACCATATAGCATTGTAAAGGCAGAGGAGCGTTTTCTTTGTTTCTTGGGGAAGGTGTTTTAGCATTTGATAAACTATGCGGTCAGAGCCTGGGGCAGACTTGTTGCAACAACTAAGGGACGCATACAGCTCAGCGATGCAAAATGGCCGGTTGTATGCCTCGTCTCCGGTGCATTTTCTTTCTATTTTCTGTTTTTCTATGGTAGCCTTGTGTCTTTTAAATGTTGGCGAATAATGGGATGAGCTGGACACATGTTCAAAATGTGCTCCCAGGCAGTTAGCTTGTTCTTCCAGACTGTCGCCTTGTGTGTTTACCAACGGGAGTGAATAAGTTTGTAGCCCTTTTATCTTATTAACTTTCTTCCAGACTCTGCCCTCATCTGTATACGAGTTGATGCCTGATAAAAACTTCTCCCAACTCTCTCTCCTGGCCTGTCGACGCGTTCTTCTGCCCTGCGATTTTATCTTCTTAAAATTGACAAGATTCTCCGCAGTTGGGGAGTCCCGTAGCAAGCCCCACGCTTTGTTCTGTTTTCTACGTGCGTTCCGACATTCGTCGTTCCACCATGGGACACGGCGTTTGCAGGTCGCACCACTTGTTTTAGGTATACATTCAGAGGCGGCATCAATTATAAGAGATGTAAGATACTCGACAGCAGCATCAATTCCCAGCGAAGATATGTCAGACCACGAGATACTACTTGTCAGACTTTGGAATTTCTCCCAATCTGCTGTATCCAACTTCCAGCGAGGTGCCTGTGGTGGTTCGTTTTGTAGTGGTGATCTCAGCAGTATCGGGAAGTGGTCACTCCCGTAAGGATTTTTTATAACTTCCCATTTAAGCTCAGCAAATATAGACGGGGAAGCTACACTGAGATCAATGGAAGAAAACGTTTTGTTTGCGAGATTGTAGTAGGTGGGTTCCTTCTTATTCAGGAGACACGCACCAGAGGAGAAAAGAAATTGTTCGATTAGGCGTCCTCGTGCATCGATACGCGTGTCGCCCCACAAGCTGCTGTGTGCATTGAAATCGCCAAGAACGAGGTAAGGTTCTGGTAATTCATCTATAAATGACTGAAATTCATGCTTGTGTAAAGGATAATGTGGGGGTATGTAGAGCGAGCATACGGTTATGAGCTTACCCAGAAGTACAGCACGAACGGCTACCGCCTCAAGTGCCGTATTGAGTGGAAGTTGCTGACAGGCTACACTTCTGTCGAGTATGATGGCCACACCACCAGATGATGAGGCAGAATCCTCGCGGTCTCTTCTGAAAACAATATTTTGACGTAGGAAGTTGGTGTTTCTGGAGTTTAGGTGTGTTTCTTGAACACACAGCACCTTTGGATTGAATTTATTGATAAGTTCTTGGATGTCGTCTAGGTTGTGGATTAGTCCCCTAACATTCCACTGCATTATTGTGTTCATGTTTGAGGAAAATGAAAGGTGCTGTGTGTCTCAAAAGGGAGGAGAGTAACTTACTTTACAGAGCCTTTGTTAGGCCCTGTAATTGGTGTTTTGTCTTTTTTGGAGCGGTCGAGAGAACCTCGCCGCTCCATCGACGCTACTAGCGCCGTTTGGCTTGGACTGGTGTCCATAGCCTCTTGCGAGGCACTGGACACCCGCTCCAGAGAGCGATGTGTGCGTCGCGTAGACTTATCTCGAGCGACGAAGTCTTCGTCCTCACCGGACCGGAGGTCGACAGGACCCCTGGGGCCTCTGCGGTGCCCTGGCTGCTGCCGGAGCTTGTAGAGGCCACTGGTGTGGACAATTTGAGAGATGGCAGGGCAGCGTTGGCTGCTCCCACCTTAGGGGCGGGTGGCGTTGGCCTCGGCACGCTAGGCGTGGTCCGGGCTGCCGCCAGATGCCGTTGTGGTGCCGCCCCCCGTTGCACCACTTCGGCGAAAGATGTTTTGAGCAAGAATAAAGAGGAGATACGTTGTCGTGCTTCACGGAATGTTATGTTCTCCTTCACTTTTACAGTAATTATTTCTTTTTCTTTCTTCCAGGCTGGACAAGCTCTGGAGTATGCAGGGTGACTGCCATCGCAGTTAGCACAATGTACCTCGTCATTATTGCAATCGTCAGAAGAGTGACCGGTTGTGCCGCACTTTGCGCACATAAGCTGCCCTCGGCAGCTCTGGGATGCGTGACCAAATCTTTGACATTTGAAGCAACGTCGCGGGTTCGGAATGTATGGTCGAACATTAAGTTTTACGTAGCCGGTTTCAAGAGTCTCGGGTAAAGTAGTTGAACTGAAAGTTAGTATTAAATGCTTTGTTGGGATTTCGTTGTCATTCCGTCTGATTTTGATGCGCTGCACATGGATTACCCCTTGGTCCTTCCATCCATCCAGGAGTTCTTCTTCATTCAATGTCATTAGGTCTTCGTCTGATACTACACCTTTTACTGTGTTCATTGTTCGATGTTCGCTTACAGAAACAGGGATGTTACCAAAGGCTACGAGGTGTGCGAGTTTGTTGTATTGTTCCTTGTCTTTTAGTTCGAGGAGCAAATCTCCGGTTGCCATTTTTGTTGCCTTATACCCAGCTCCAATGGTCTCTTTTAGGCACTTGGCCACAAGAAATGGGGAAATTGCTCTAGCTTTCGTAGATGGTTGCTCACAGTGAAGGACGTGAAATTTCGGGAAAGTTTCTTTATTTTTGGGCCAGAATAGCGAGGTTGCGTCGGTGCGTACCCTTTTCGAGGCACGATCGGTTGTAAACGGGTTTGAGGATCCCATGGAAAGAAGTGGTTTATTCGGCAACGGCGTCTGCCACCCACCACGGAGCCCAACAAGGGGACGTGGCAGAACATGTAAACAAGTCTGCACAGCGCCAGCAGTATGCCGTTACTATAACCTAATATGGTATACCCAAGGTAGGACAGCCACACCAGGTTAACCCTTGCCGCCAGGAAAAGTTGAAGTGAATGGAAAAGATGAGAAGACAGGAAAGATTAAAAGTGATAGGGAAAGACGAAGATTGGAGAGAGAGACAGGAAAAGGCAACTACCGATTTCCCCCGGGTGGGTCAGTCCGGGGGTGCCGTCTACGTGAAGCCGAGGCCAAAGAGGTGTGTTGCCTCCGCCGGGGGGCCATAAAGGTCCAAACACCCGGCTTCGGCTCAACCTCCAGGATCCCCTTTTCCCCGGACACGGCTAAGCCACGCACGGTTAAGCGCGGGAGGGCCCAACCCTCTTGTGCTCGGGTACGTGGTGGCGCAACTCACCAAACGCCTGCTTGCGCAGACGCCCCTGCGGGGGATATTTAAAAAGAGGTTCATTGCCCAAAAACATAGAAGGATGTAATGGGAGATTTAGCCGTGATGGTAATGGAAAATGTTTTTTCCTCTGAGGCTCCAACTCAGGGCACTGTAAGAGGACATGAAGTACACTGAGTGGCTCGCCACATTCGTCACAGACAGGCGGATCGCCACCGGACAATAATGATGATTGTTGGAGTTTAGTGGCGCAAGGGCCAGGTATGGCCAAAGAGCGCCATGACAGTATTAGTTCGCGCCAAGACGATGGTAATGGCTTGTTAGTGGTAGATGAATAGGGAATTATATGAACATTAGATGTGGCATGGCTGTAAAGGGGCCTAAAATCAGTCGCTGTAAAGTGCGTAAAATCTATAAGTAATAAGATTATGGCAATGAGTGATTATGTGTACTATGGACATGAAGAATGCATTGCGAAAGAATGATACGAGTTACAAAAAATTAAAGATACAAGTATTGGCCAGAAGCACAAGTGCCTAAACAGAGCCCTTGAAACACAAGGGCCTGGAGGCATGTGCAGTTAAAAAACTATCGCAGCAGCATCCTCTAGAGAGAGGATGCACTACGAACTTATTGGGCTAGTTACATGTAGCACAACATCTTTCAAGAAAGCAAGGACTGCGTTGGTGCTAAAAAGTGGTTCTTTACCGAGAAACATAGCGGGATGCAGAGGGACACAATAGCGATATGCGAGAGGAAAATGTTTCTTTCTTTCTCTTTCGGCTTCCCGACACTCCAAGAGGACGTGGAGGACGGTGAGCCTGTCGCCACATCTACCACATGTTGGAGGATCATTTCCATTCAATAGAAAATTGTGAGTACCATATGTGTGTCCTATTCTGAGACGACAGAATAGGACATCAGTTCGTCGTGTTTTAGTTGTACAGGGCCAGAAACCTAACTGTGGCTTAATCAAGTGGAGCTTATTAGTTGTTTCAGCGTCCCACAGACGCTGCCAGTGGCCTCGCAGTTTCCTTCGCAAAAAAGGCTTCAGATCTGTGGAGGAAATAGCAGCGGCAGGATTAATAGCTTGCGATGTAGTTGATGTGGCCAACTGGTCTGCTAGCACATTGCCCTCGATGCCTCTATGGCCAGGCACCCAGCATATTATTACATGTCTACGAGATTGGTAAATGTTACACAAGAGTGAGTAAAGCTCGATAACAACAGGATTCTTATGCTTTTGTAAAGATGTTAGCGCTTTTACAAGACTCAACGAGTCTGTGAATATTATTGCCTTTTGTAGTTTCAATTTCTCTATATGCTTCACCGCAGACAGTACTGCGTAGGCTTCTGCGGTGAAGATGCTTGTTAGGGGGTTCAATACGTCAGTTTTAGAAAAGGAGGGGCCAACAGCGGCGTAAGATACGCCAGCATGGGACTTGGATGCGTCGGTATAGAATTCCGAGCACGAGTACTTCGATTGAAGTTCGCGGAAATGCATTGCAATTTCGAGCTCGGGAGCGTGCTTTGTGACCTCTACAAAGGATAGATCACATTCTATCACCTGCCACTCCCAGGGCGGTGAAAGCTTAGCTGGAGGCATTAGGCGATGTTCTAGAAGTGGGATATCCATCTCTTCGCTAAGTTCTCTTATACGCAATGAGAAAGGCCGCCTCATAGAGGGTCGATTATAGAAAAGCGTTGCACACTTCAAATCATTAAGGGTTGCAGAACAAGGATGTTCACGATCGGAGTGTACTTTGAGAAAATAGGTGAAGCTGATGTATGTTCTCTGGAAATGGAGTGACCACTCATTGGATTCTACGTATAAACTTTCGACGGGGCTTGTTCTGAATGCGCCAGTGGCCAGGCGGATACCTAGATGGTGGACGGGGTCTAGCATTTTTAGCGCGCTCGGGGCGGCAGAGTGATATACTACGGCACCATAGTCCAATCGTGACCGAATGAGACTCTTGTGAAGGTTCATTAAACACTTCCTGTCGGTGCCCCAGGATGTGTGAGATAAAATTTTCAGTAAGTTCATTGTTTTAGGCATTTCGCCTTTAGATGTTTTATGTGGTTAATGAAAGTAAGCTTAGAGTCAAGTATGATGCCTAAAAATTTGTGTTCTTTGTTCACAGGTATTTGTTGTCCATACATTTCGATAGTTGGATCTGCAACAAGACCTTTCTTCCTGGTGAAAAGAACACAAGAACTTTTGTGGGGGTTTACTTTGAACCCGTTTTCCTCTGCCCACTTAGACACTTTGTTGAGCCCCTGCTGTACCTGTCTCTCGCACACTGCGAGGTTACAGGACTTGAAGCCTATCTGTACGTCGTCCACGTAGATGGAATAAAAGATAGCTGGTGGTAAAGAAGCACGAAGCGTGTTCATTTTAACGATAAAGAGTGTGCAACTGAGCACGCCTCCTTGGGGTACACCAGTTTCCTGCACAAAAGGTCGTGATAAAACATTGCCAACTCGAACACGGAATGTGCGATTCAGCAGATAACTCTCAATCACATTTAACATATTACCACGTATACCAAAGTGGGAGAGGTCTCTCAGTATGCCAAACCGCCATGTGGTGTCGTAGGCCTTTTCTATGTCTAAAAATACAGACAAGAAGAACTGTTTGTGAACAAAAGCTTCGCGTATCTGCGCCTCAATACGTATCAAGTGGTCAGTGGTGGATCGACGCTCGCGAAAACCACACTGGTATGGATCAAGCAGTCTGTTTGATTCTAGGAAATGTAATAGGCGACGGTTTATCATTTTTTCGAAGACTTTACAGAGACAGCTTGTTAGCGCTATGGGCCGATAACTCGATACAGAGGATGGATCCTTCCCCTGCTTCAGGATAGGGATCACTATGGCCTCTTTCCAGGCAGAGGGGATCTCGCCGGAGGTCCATATAGAGTTATACAGACAGACAAGGGTTTTCTTCGTTTCAGAGGGTAGGTTCTTCAACATTTCATATAATATGCGGTCAGAGCCTGGGGCAGATTGGTTGCAACAGGCGAGTGATGCATGAAGCTCTGCTAAAGAGAAAGGTAAATTATATGGCTCGTTCCCGCTGCTCTTTCGGTCTAGTTTTAGTTTTTCTATTGCTGCTTTGTATTTTGTGAATTCCGGAGAATAGTGCGATGAACTCGACACATGTTCAAAATGTGCACCCAGGTGGTTCGCTTGGTCTTCCAAGCTGTCGCCCTGTGTATTTACCAAAGGGAGTGAATATGTTTGTCGTCCTCTCACCTTGTTAACCCTGTTCCATACTTTGGCCTCATCTGTATACGAGTGTATACCTGATAAAAACTTCTGCCAACTCTCTCTTCTGGCCTGTCGGCGCGTTCTCCTGCCTTGTGACTTTATCTTCTTAAAGTTGATAAGATTCTCCGCAGTCGGTGAATCACGTAGCAACCCCCACGCTTTGTTCTGTTTCCTACGAGCGTTCCTACATTCGTCGTTCCACCATGGGACACGGCGTTTGCATGCCACACCACTTATTTCGGATATGCATTTAGAAGCGGCATCAATTATGAAGGCAGTGAAATACTCTACAGCAGCATCAATTCCTAACGAAGACATGTCAGCCCAGGAGATATTGCTAGTAAGAGTTCGAAATTTCTCCCAATCTGCTGTATCAACCTTCCATCGAGGGGCTTGTGGTGGAGACTTATTTTCTGTGGTTGTTCTCAGTAATATCGGGAAGTGATCGCTCCCGTAAGGATTTTTGGTAACTTCCCATTCAAGTTCAGGAAATAGACACGGGGAAGCTATGCTAAGGTCAATAGAAGAAAAGGTTCCGTTTGCAATACAGTAAAATGTAGGTTCCTTCTTATTCAGGAGGCACGCACCAGACGAGAAAAGAAATTCTTCAACAAGACGACCTCGCGCATCGATACGAGAGTCGCCCCACAGACTGCTGTGCGCATTGAAATCGCCAAGAACAAGATAAGGTTCTGGCAATTCGTCTATAAGGGACTGAAATTCATGTTTGTGTAAGTGGTAATGTGGGGGAATGTAAAGCGAGCAAATGGTGATGAGTTTGTTCAGAAGAACAAGTCGAACTGCCACTGCTTCGAGGGGCGTTTGTAGCTGCAAATGTTGACATGCTATGCTTTTGTGAATTATAATGGCAACACCGCCTGATGATGCGATAGCATCGTCACGGTCTTTACGAAACGTAACATAGTGTCGGAGAAAGTTTGTATGTGTTGATTTTAAGTGCGTTTCCTGTACACACAGCACTTTTGGATTGTGTTGGTAAAGAAGTTCTTGGATATCATCGAGGTTCCTAAGAAGGCCTCTGACGTTCCATTGTATAATTTGTGTATCCATAATGAAATTAAATTGGTGCTGTGTGTACTAAAAACGGAAGTATTGCCTTAGATTACAGAGCCCTTTCCAGGCCCTGTAACGCGGGATTTGTCCTTTCTGAAGCGGTCGAGGGAGCCTCGCCGCTCCTTAGGCGCTTGGTGCGCCGTCGGGATGGGTGTAGTGTCCATTGCCTCTTGAGAGGCGCCGGACACGCGCTCTTGCGAGCGAGAAGTTTCGCGAGAGAGTCTCGCCGCGAAGGACGAGACATTTGTGCCCACCAGCCCGGAGGTCGATGGGGCTGCCTTTGGGCCTGAGCTGCGCCGGGTGTTACCACAGCCAGCAATGGCCGGAGAGGGTGAGGCAGCCTTGACTGCACCCACCGTGGGAGCTGCTGGTGGCCCTGCGGGTTCGCTTCGCGTAGCGCAGGCTGCCACCGAGGGCTGTAGTGGTGCCGGCAACCCTAGGGTAACCGGGCCTGTTTGCTGGTTAGGTGGAGTAGACTTAGCTACTTCCACCCTGGGGGCAGGAGCCACAAGCGACAGCTCGCTGCGCGCGGGCTGGGCTGGTGGCAGTAGCCGCTGCGACGCTGCCCCTTGACGCGCCGCATCAGCGTAAGTGGTCGTGTGGAATGGTGAGCACCTTTTGCGTGCTTCCCTGAACGATATGTTTTCACGGACTTTCAGTGTTAGAATTTCTTTCTCTTTTTTCCAGCTTGGGCAAGACCGGGAGTACGCTGGATGGTCACCATCGCAATTTACGCAGTGAGGTGTAGCCTCGCAATTGTCTGAGGCATGGCCTTGTACTCCACACTTGGCACAGGTGAGTCGACCACGGCAGCTCTGCGAGCCATGGCCGAATCTTTGGCATTGGTAGCATCGTCTAGGATTTGGGATATATGGTCTTACTGCTATTTTTGTGTAGCCTGTTTCGATGCTTTCTGGCAAGACGCTTAATTCAAAGGTAAGTATCAGGTGTTTCGTGGGAATTTCTTTGTTGTCCCGTCTCATAACGATGCGCTGCACATTTATGACGTGTTGCTCCTTCCAACCTTCCAACAACTCGGTTTCAGATAGGTCGATGAGGTCTGCTTCGGATACTACCCCGCGTACTGTGTTCATGGAGCGATGCGGTGAAACAGTAACTGGGACATCACCAAAAGTCACAAGCTTGCCGAGTCTGTTGTGTTGTTCCTTATCACGTAGCTCAAGCAGAAGGTCCCCACTTGGCATTTTGGTGACTTTATAGCCAGGGCCTAGCGTGTTCGTCAAGGTTTTCGCAACTACAAATGGGGATATGGTTCTTGCTAGTCTTTCCGTTCTCTCACTATGTACTACTTGATATCGGGGGAAGATGTCTTTAGGCCGGGTGAACAAATTGAGAAACTCATCGGTGCGTCCCCTCTTCTGAGGGAGACGATCAAGAAGTCGAGGAAAAGCGGGCGTTCCCATAACAATTTTGTGTTGTTCGGCAGCAATGGCAGCCACCCACCACGGAGTCCAACAAGGGGACGCTACAGCACTTCACGTGTAAGGCTGCAGGCGCCAGCCGTACATTGCTGCTATAACCTTATATAAAAACCCAAGAGAGGGCACCTACACAAGGTTAACCCAAGCCGCCTATGAAAAATGTGGAAGTAACAGAAGAGAAGAGGTGACAGGACAGGGAGGACAGAAAAATAGAGAAGAAAAAGATCGGAGAGGGGGACAGGAAAAGGCGACCACCGATTTCCCCCGGGTGGGTCAGTCCGGGGGTGCCGTCTATGTGAAGCAGAGGCCAAAGAGGTGTGTTGCCTCAGCCGGGGGGCCTTAAAGGTCCGAACACCCGGCATCGGCTCAACCCCCAGGATCCCCTTTTCCCCAGACACGGCTAAGCCGCGCACGGCTACACGCGGGAGGGTCCAACCCCCATGTGCTCGGGTACGTGGTGTCAATAAGTATGCGTGTGTACTGTATGTGTGTCCTATCCTGAGTCTGCAAAGTGTAACCTGTGTGTAGCGTGTTTTCGATTCTGACGGCCAATGAGCGAGATGAGGCTTGATAGTATGTAGTTTGTTGTTCGTTTCTCTGTCCCACAGACGTTGCCAGTAGGCTCTGACCTTTTTCTTGATAAATGGCTTTAGGTCCATTACAGGGACGGCTATGGGCGAAGTGGCAGCGTCTGTATGATCAGATGTGGCTAGCTTGTCGGCCAACTCATTCCCTTCGATCTCGCGGTGCCCTGGCACCCAGCACAGCACAATTTGTTGCTTAGATGCATACGCGGTGCAAAGTATGGAATAAAGAGCTATAATGACGGGGTTTCTGTGCCTACTGAGAGTTTTTAAACATTTCAACACGCTCAAGGAGTCAGTGTAAATGACTGCCTTGCGTATGTCTAGCTGTTTGATGTGTTTAACCGCCGCCAGGATGGCGTAGGCCTCCGCTGTAAAGATGGTTGTGTTTGGGTGTAGAACTCCGGCAGCCCAAAAGGATGGACCGACCGCCGCGTAAGACACGCCAGTGTGTGACTTTGAGGCGTCAGTAAAATATTCCGGACAAGAGTATTTGTGCTGCAATTCGAGGAAGTGCATACGGATATGTGCGACCGGCGCATACTTTGTAACATCAACGAAGGACAGATCACAGTCAATCAGCTGCCACTGCCATGGCGGCAGCTGTACAGGAGAGGACATGACATCGTGTTCGTGGAGCGACACATCCATCTCTTCGGCAAGACTTCTTACTCGCAGTGCGTAGGGCTTTCTTACGCTAGGGCGGTTCTGAAAGGTTTGGGCACTGGACAGGTCATTTATAGTTGTGTAGGTAGGGTGAGTTTTGCTTGAGTTTACTTTCAGGAAATACATAAAGGACAAGTACGTTCTCTGCAGATGGAGTGACCATTCATTTGATTCTGCATATAGGCTTTCTACGGGGCTTGTTCTGAATGCACCCGTAGAGAGGCGGATGCCCAGATGGTGGACAGGGTCCAACATCTTCAAGGAGCTCGGAGTCGCGGAGTGGTATATAATGGAACCGTAGTCTATACGTGATCGAATCAGGCTCTTATAGAGATTCAGTAGACATTTTGTGTCACTACCCCACGTAGTGCGAGACAACACTTTCAAGATGCTCATTGTCTTCATGCACTTGTTTCTTAGATACTTTAGATGTGGGATAAATGTTAACTTCGCGTCCAGAATTATGCCTAGAAATTTGTGTTCAGTTTTTACAGGTAGACCCTCACCTTGCATCTCGATGTTGGGATCAGGGTGCAGACCTCTCTTTCTGGAGAAGAGGACGCATGTGGACTTTTGTGGGTTAAGCCTAAATCCATTCTCGTCTGCCCACTTACATAGTTTGTTCAAACCAAGCTGAACCTGCCGCTCACAGATTGCAAGGTTACATGAGGTGAACCCTATCTGCACATCGTCGACATATACTGAATAAAATAGGTTGCGTGGGATGTACAGACGCAGAGAGTTCATTTTTATGATAAAGAGGGTGCAACTAAGCACACCGCCCTGTGGTACTCCAGTTTCCTGCACATATGGTCTTGATAGGGCATTACCCACACGAACACGGAATCTGCGGTTGGACAGATAACTTTCAATGATATTCAGCATATTGCCACGTATTCCAAAGTGTGCGAGGTCTCTCAGTATTCCGAACCGCCACGTGGTGTCGTATGCCTTTTCCATATCGAGGAAAACAGACAGGAAGAATTGCTTGTGGACAAAGGCTTCACGAATCTGAGCCTCTATGCGAATCAGATGGTCAGTGGTGGATCGGCCATCGCGAAACCCACACTGGTATGGGTCAAGCAGCTTGCTTGATTCTAGGAAATGTATTAGACGCCGGTTTATCATCTTCTCGAAGACTTTGCAGATGCAGCTTGTTAGAGCTATGGGCCGATAGCTGGATACGGACGATGGATCCTTGCCCTGCTTTAGGATAGGGATCACTATGGCCTCTTTCCAGGCAGAGGGGATCTCGCCGGAGGTCCAAATAAAGTTATACAGACAGAGAAGCGTTTTCTTCGTTTCAGAGGGCAGGTTTTTTAACATTTCGTATAGTATGCGGTCAGAGCCTGGGGCAGATCGGTTGCAACAGGTGAGTGATGCATACAGCTCTGCTAGAGAGAAAGGTAAGTTATATGGCTCGTTCCCGGTGCTCTTTCGGTCTAGGTTTTTCTTTTCTATTGCTGCTTTGTATTTTGTAAATGCTGGAGAATAATGTGATGAACTGGACACATGTTCAAAATGAGCACCCAGATGATTTGCTTGGTCCTCCAGGCTGTCTCCCTGCGTGTGTATCAAGGGAGGCGGATGTGTTTGTCGTCCTCTTACTCTATTGACCCTGTTCCAAACCTTGGCCTCATCCGTGTACGAATTGATGCTTGATAAGAATTTTTGCCAGCTGTCTCTCCTGGCTTGTCTGCGCGTTCTCCTACCTTGGGACTTAATTTGCTTGAAATTGACAAGGTTTTCAGCAGTAGGAGAATCGCGAAGCTGCCTCCATGCTTTGTTCTGCTGCCTACGCGCGTTCCGACATTGTTCATTCCACCACGGAACACGAGGTTTACGAGAAAGTCCACTTGTTTGGGGAATACACTTAGATGCTGCATCAATTATGAAGTTGGTAAAATACTCGACGGCACCGTCAACTCCGAGCACAGACATGTCAGCCCACGAGATCGTACTGGTAAGTGTCTGGAATTTCTCCCAGTTCCCTGCATCGACCTTCCACTGGGGGGCATGTGGTGGAGATTCGTATTGTCTTTGTGCTCGCAGCAGTATAGGGAAATGGTCGCTCCCATAAGGGTTTTTTATAACTTCCCATTCGAGTTCAGGTAATATGGATGGAGAAGCTATGCTGAGGTCTATGGAGGAAAAGGTTCTGTTTGCGAGACAATAATATGTAGGTTCTTTTTTGTTTAGCAGACACGCACCGGATGAGAAAAGAAAGTCTTCAATTAAATGGCCTCGCGCATCGATGCGAGAGTCGCCCCACAGGCCGCTGTGTGCATTGAGATCCCCAAGAACAAGATAGGGCTCTGGCAATTCGTCTATCAAGGACTGAAATTCGTGTTTGTGTAAGCGGTAATGTGGGGGTATGTATAGCGAGCAAATGGTGATGAGTTTGTTAAGGAGAACCAGTCGAACTGCCACTGCTTCAAGGGGTGTTTGCAGCTGCAAACGTTGACATGCTATGCTTTTGTGAGTCATGATGGCAACACCGCCTGATGATGCGAGACCATCATCGCGATCTTTACGAAACGTAACATACTGTCGAAGAAAGTTTGTATGTGTCGATTTTAAATGAGTTTCCTGTACACACAGCACTTTTGGATTGTGTTTGTGGAGAAGTTCTTGCACATCATCGAGGTTCCTAAGAAGGCCTCTGATGTTCCATTGTATAATTTGTGTGGCCATACTGAAAGTAAATGGGTGCTGTGTGTACTAAAAACAAAAAGGAAGTGTTGCATTAGATTACAGAGCCCTTTCCAGGCCCTGTAACGCGGGATTTGTCTTTTCTGAAGCGGTCGAGGGAACCTCGCCGCTCCTTAGGCGCTTGGTGCGCCGTCGGGGTGGGTGTGGTGTCCATTGCCTCTTGTGAGGCGCCGGACACGCGCTCTTGCGAGCGAGAAGTTTCACGAGAAAGTCTCGCCGCGAAGGACGAGACATTTGCGCCCACCAGCCCGGATGTCGATGGGGCTGCCTTTGGGCCTGAGCTGCGCCGGCTGTTGCCAGCACCAGCAGGGGCCGGTGAGGGTGAGGCAGCCTTGACTGCACCCACCGTGGGAGCTGCTGGCGGGCCTGCGGGTTCGCTACGCGAAGCGCAGGCTGCCACCGAGGACTGTTGTGGTGCCGGCAACCCTAGGGTAACCGGGCCTGTTCGCTGGTTGGGTGGAGTAGACTTAGCTCCTTCCACCCTGGGGGCAGGAGCCACAAGCGACAGCTCGCTGCGCGCGAGCTGGGCAGGTGGCAGTAGCCGCTGCGACGCTGCCCCTTGACGCGCCGCATCAGCATATGTGGTAGTGTGGAATGGTGAGCACCTTTTACGTGCTTCCCTGAACGATATGTTCTCGCGCACTTTGAGAGTGATAATTTCTTTTTCTTTTTTCCAGTTAGGACAGGATCTGGAGTAAGCTGGATGTTCACCATCACAGTTTACACAGTGTGGTGTCGCTTCGCAGTTATCCGAGGCGTGACCTTGGACTCCACATTTCGCGCATGTAAGTCTACCACGACAGCTCTGCGAGCCGTGGCCAAATCTTTGACATTGAAAACATCGTCTTGGATTAGGTATGTATGGTCTGACAGCTATCTTAGTGTATCCGGTTTCTATTGTTTGTGGCAGATCGCAAGTGGTAAAGGTCAGGATCAGGTGTTTTGTAGGAATTTCTTTATTGTCTCGTCGGATAATGATACGCTGTACGTTGGTTACATTTTGCTCTTTCCAGCCCTCCAATAGTTCGGTTTCGGACAAGTCAATGAGATCTGCATCAGAAACTACTCCGCGTGCTGTATTCATAGAACGGTGAGGTGAAACGGTAACAGGAATGTCTCCAAATGCCACAAGCTTGTTGAGTTTATTGTGCTGCTCTTTATCACGGATCTCAAGCAGGAGGTCCCCGCTCGCCATTTTGGTGACTTTGTAACCTGGGCCAAGGGCGTCAGTCAAGCCTTTTGCGACTAGAAAAGGGGATACGGTTCTTGCTGGTTTTTCGGTCTTTTCACTGTGAACTACTTGGTAACGGGGGAAAATTTCTCTTGGTCTGAATAAGCTTAATAGTTCTTCGGTGCGTCCCCTCTTGTGAGGGTGACGATCAAGTAAACGGGGAAATGCAGGCGTTCCCATACTGGTTTGGTTTATTTCGGCAGCAATGGCGGCCACACACCACGGAGCCCAACTAGGGGACGCTGCAGCACTTAACGCGTAAGGCTGCAGGCGCCAACCGTACATTGCCACTATAACCTAATATATTATACCCAAGGGAGGGCACATACACAAGGTTAACCCAAGCCGCCTGTGAAAATTAGGAAGTGACGGAAAAGAAGAGATGATAGGAGAGTAAAAGAAAGGAGATAGGAAAGCAAAAGGTTGGAGAGGGGGACAGGAAAAGGCGACCACCGGTTTCCCCCGGGTGGGTCAGTCCGGGGGTGCCGTCTACGTGAAGCAGAGGCCAAAGAGGTGTGTTGCCTCCGCCGAGGGGCCGTAGAGGTCCAAACACCCGGCATCGGCTCAACCCCCAGGATCCCCTTTTCCCCGGACACGGCTAAGCCGCGCACGGCTACACGCGGGAGGGTCCAACCCTCATGTGCTCGGGTACGTGGTGTCGCAACGCACCAAACGCCTGCTTACGCAGACGCCCCTGCGGGGTTTCTTGATCATTTCTTCGGATGACAATTCTTTGTACTTTAGTCACGTTTTGTTCTTGGAAACCCTCGGGCAGTTCCTCATCACTCAAGCCAAGGAAGTCCTCCTCGGATATCACGCCCCTGCTTGTATTTAGTGTTCTGTGGGCTGAAATTGAGACTGTCGCGTCGCCAATGCTGGTAAGTTCTGAGAGCTTTTGCACTTGATCTTTGTCATTTAGTTCTAGGAGGAGGTCCCCGCTAGACATTTTTGAGGCTTTGTATGTTGATCCAATTTTGTCTTTCAGGCATTTGGCCACCAGAAATGGTGAAAGCTTTCTTACGGGTATGTTATTTTCACTATGTACTACATGGTACTTGGGGAATGCTGGGACATTGTTCCGAAAGGAGAACTGAAACGTTGCTTCGGTGCGGCCTCTTTTCAGAGGCCGATCATAGACAACAGAGGTTTGCGCTGCCATAAGAAAATGTTCGAGTTCGGCAACAGCGCCGACCGCCTACCACGGAGCCCAACGAGGGGACGCGGCAGAGCTTGTGCACAAGTCTGCGTGACGCCCGTCGTACGCCGCTACTATAACCAAATATGGTGTACCCAAGGTAGGATATCCACACACGGTTAACCCTTGCCGCCAGGGAGAATGGAAGTAAATGGAAGAGAGTAGAAGACAGGAAAGGCGAAAAAGTATGAGAGAGAGACGAAGATTGGGGAGAGAGAGACAGGAAAAGGCGACTACCGATTTTCCCCGGGTGGGTCAGTCCGGAGGTGCCGTCTACGCGAAGCGGAGGCCAAAGAGGTGTGTTGCCTCCACCGAGGGGCCGTAAAGGTCCAGACACCCGGCATCGGCTCAACCTCCAGGATCCTCTTTTCCCCGGACACGGCTAAGCCGCGCACGGTTACACGCGGGAGGGGCCAACCCTCATGTGCTCGGGTCCATGATGTCGCAACACACCAAACGCCTGCTGACGCAGACGCCCCTGCGGGGTCCATACAAAAGTTTCGCCCCTATTTATATGGCCGCCAATTCACAATTGTGACTGGCCACCATGCTCTGTGTTGGTTGTCCTCCCTGAAGAATTTGTCCGGACGCCTCGGCCGTTGGATCTGCGTTTGCAGGAGTACGACTACACTGTCACATATAGGTCTGGCAGGCAACATCAAGATGCCGACGCTTTATCTCGTTACCCGCTGTCGCCAAATGCCTCTGTCTCACCTTCCCTCCGTTCGGCACCGCCCAGCCAACCGACCACAACCATGGCCCCGGTACGGTTCGTGACCTCGGTCGAAATTCTGTCCTCAGAAGATCTCGCCTCCCTCCAACGTGAAGATGCGTACTGCCGCACAATTATCTACCGGCTCAGTGGCTTATCCCATCCTCCCAACAGCCGCTTAGGACGACAACTGGCACGGTTTAAACTTCATGATGGCTCATTATTGCGGCAAGTTTACCACCCTACCGGTCACCGATGGGTCCCAGTCGTCCCTCGCTCACTTCGACTGCAAATTTTACAAGCTTTTCACGACGACGCAACGGCTGGGCACTTAGGATTTCATAAAACCTACGACCGCATTAAGACTCGCTGTTTCTGGCCTGGCCTGTCTACTAGTGTTGCCAAGTACGTCAGTTCGTGTGCGTCATGCTAACATCGAAAACGTTGGAGCTCTCTTCCCGCCGGCCATTTACAACCATTGCCGTGCCCGTCCGTTCCCTTTGAATTCGTGGGCATCGACTTATACGGCCCCCTTCCGCTTACACCCGCGGGTCACCGCTGGATTGTCACCGCCGTGGACCATCTCACTCACTACGCTGAGACGGCAGCTCTTCCTTCCGGTGCGGCCTCTGAGGTCGCCGAGCTTATCCTGCAAGCCATTATCTTGCGCCACGGTGCGCCTCGTGTTCTTCTAAGTGACTGTGGCAAGACATTTCTTTCCCATGTTCTTGCTGAAGTCCTGCAAGCCTCAAACACCACCCATAAGACCACCTCTGTGTACCATCCCCAGACCAATGGCCTTACCGAGCGTTTTCATCGAACTCTGTCCGACATGATCTCCATGTATGTGAAACCCGACCACACAAACTGGGACACTATACTTCCTTTCGTCACGTTTGCATATAATACTGTCGTTCAACGCACAACAAACAGCCCCTTTTTCCTCGTGTACGGCCGTGCACCGTCTTTTGTTTTCGACACCACCTTTCTCTCTACGCCTTCTGTTCCATCCACATCTCTACCAGAGGAGTTTGCCACCCGCGTCGCCCACTGCCGCGAAATTGCGCGCGCCCACACCGCGACCATTCGGGACATAAGGAAAGTTCGTTGTGATGCGACCCGTCGTGTCATTTTGTTCCGCCCAGGCGACGAAGTGCTCATGTGGCCACCTGTACGAGTGCCACGGCTCTGTGAAAAATTTCTTCACAGGTATCGCGGCCCATATACCGTGCTTGAAAGAACATCTGCCGTGATCCATCGCGTAGCTCCTGTTACCTCGGTTACTGACCGCCGTTGCCGCAGCACTGAAATTGTTCACGTCTCTCGCCTGAAGCCGTATCTTCGGCATTCCGACAGTTTCTGACTCGCTGCCTTACCGGCCGCTTTCGTGAGGGGGGGAGTTAGTGTGAGCGCTAACTGTGCAGTTCATCATCGTCTTCATGTGTATATACCCATCCTCGTAATCATCATCATTTTGTCGGGTTGGTGTTCGTCGGCTGTGTCGCGCTGTGTGACAATAGAAGAGCTCTGCCTTCGTCCCGGGCGTCGTCTCACAATATATAGATTTTAGGGACAAAACCTATTTTGTAAAGGTAGTGTGATAGGCTTTGCATATAAATCATTGATCACTTGTTCTTTCTACATGGTACGGGCCTCCATATACCGGCTTTTGCTGTTATCTTCATGATGCCTTAACATAAATAGGGTGTAACATAAGTGCTGCAAGTGCAACAAGTATATTTAACTTGCTCCTAACTACTATCCAAGATAAGAGATATTAATTATTTGCCAAAGAATCAGAAATCACTGGTTACTGCAAACTACAATGTAGTTCTGCTGTAAATTTCGAAATAACATTCAAATATTATATAATTACACTAAACTAACTTTGCAGCTGTTATCAGTGTGCTAGAAAACATCCTTGAAAGCTCGGTAGATATTAATGAGTGAGCTCGAAAGCTAACTGGTATAAGGACGAGCTGCTAAAACTAAAGTTATGAATTTTGTGCAGTATAATTGCTACAACAGAATTTTCTTGTCGCAATAGGCCCCAGAAGCATTTGTCGAAGAAAACGTTATTAATCATGCAAAGTTCGCAACGACACCAGTCTTGGTCAGCTATGACGTTGCTTCTGACACACTAAAAATGTTTTGATTGATTGATTGATTGATTGATTATTGTGGTTTGTTGGCGCAAGGGCCAGTTATGGCCAAAGAGCGCCAAGACGATGGTAATGACTTGTTAATGATATATGAATAGTCAATTACATGAAGAGATGTGGCATGGCTGTAAAGGGGCCTAAAAACAGTCGCTGTAAAGTGCGTAAAATCTATACGTAATAAGATTATGGCAATGACTAATGATGTGTACTATAGATATGAACAATGCATTGCAAAAGAGTGATAAGACAAAATATCACAGACGTAAGAATCGGCCAGAAGCACAAGTGCCTAAAACAGAGCCCTTGAAACACAAAGGCCTGGAGACATGTGCTATAAAGAACTATCACAGCAACATCCTCTGAAGAGAGGATGCGCTACGAACTTATTGGCCTAATAACATGTAGCACAACATCATTCAAGAATGCGAGGACTGCTGTGGTGTTAAAGAGCGGTTCTTTACCAAGGAACATAGCGGGATGTATGATGATATTTGGTGTTTTGTGGCGCAAGGGCCAAGTGTGGCCAAAGAGCGCCAAGACAATGAATGGTATGTTTGCCATGATCAGTGAGTTCCGATGACAGGATGCAATGTGGCTGAAAAGGGGCCTAAGAACAAATCGCGGTATAGAAGCGTAAAACATATATCGAATAGAATTATGGCAGTGACGTGTGGAATGATCTATGGGTAGTGAACGGATGAGAAATGGTCATGGTGCTTAGAGTATTAAGAATATAAAAGCAGCACGACGCCTACCGGAAGCCTTTGTAGACAAAGACCAGGAGGCACGTGCTTTCTTTAAAAAAAAAATACCGCAGCAGCGGCCTCTCCAGAGAGGCCGTGCTACAAGTCACCTGCATATATACACGAAAGTTAGGTATATCCTTTAAAAACGCGATAACGGATTGGTATTTAAAAAGAGGTTCATTGCCCAAAAACATACATGGATGTAATGGTAGGTTCTGCCGTAATGATAATGAAAAATGTATTTTCGTCTGAGGCTCCAGTTCAGGGCATTGCAGGAGGACGTGAAGTACACTGAGTGGCTCGCCACATTCGTCACAGACAGGCGAATCGCCACCGGACAATAAGTATGCGTGTGTACTGTATGTGTGTCCTATCCTGAGTCTGCAAAGTGTAACCTGTGTGTAGCGTGTTTTCGATTCTGACGGCCAATGAGCGAGATGAGGCTTGATAGTATGTAGTTTGTTGTTCGTTTCTCTGTCCCACAGACGTTGCCAGTATGCTCTGACCTTTTTCTTGATAAGTGGCTTTAGGTCCATTACAGGGACGGCTGTGGGCGAAGTGGCAGCGTCTGTATGAGCAGATGTGGCTAGCTTGTCGGCCAACTCATTCCCTTCGATCTCGCGGTGCCCTGGCACCCAGCACAGCACAATTTGTTGCTTAGATGCATACGCGGTGCAAAGTATGGAATAAAGAGCTATAATGACGGGGTTTCTGTGCCTACTGAGAGTTTTTAAACATTTCAACACGCTCAAGGAGTCAGTGTAAATGACTGCCTTGCGTATGTCTAGCTGTTTGATGTGTTTAACCGCCGCCAGGATGGCGTAGGCCTCCGCTGTAAAGATGGTTGTGTTTGGGTGTAGAACTCCGGCAGCCCAAAAGGATGGACCGACCGCCGCGTAAGACACGCCAGTGTGTGACTTTGAGGCGTCAGTAAAATATTCCGGACAAGAGTATTTGTGCTGCAATTCGAGGAAGTGCATACGGATATGTGCGACCGGCGCATTCTTTGTAACATCAACGAAGGACAGATCACAGTCAATCAGCTGCCACTGACATGGCGGCAGCTGTACAGGAGAGTACATGACATCGTGTTCGTGGAGCGACACATCCATCTCTTCGGCAAGACTTCTTACTCGCAGTGCGTAGGGCTTTCTTACGCTAGGGCGGTTCTGAAAGGTTTGGGCACTGGACAGGTCATTTATAGTTGTGTAGGTAGGGTGAGTTTTGCTTGAGTTTACTTTCAGGAAATACATAAAGGACGAGTACGTTCTCTGCAGATGGAGTGACCATTCATTTGATTCTGCATATAGGCTTTCTACGGGGCTTGTTCTGAATGCACCCGTAGAGAGGCGGATGCCCAGATGGTGGACAGGGTCCAGCATCTTCAAGGAGCTCGGAGTCGCGGAGTGGTATATAATGGAACCGTAGTCTATACGTGATCGAATCAGGCTCTTATAGAGATTCAGTAGACATTTTGTGTCACTACCCCACGTAGTGCGAGACAACACTTTCAAGATGCTCATTGTCTTCATGCACTTGTTTCTTAGATACTTTAGATGTGGGATAAATGTTAACTTCGCGTCCAGAATTATGCCTAGAAATTTGTGTTCAGTATTTACAGGTAGACCCTCACCTTGCATCTCGATGTTGAGATCAGGGTGCAGACCTCTCTTTCTGGAGAAGAGGACGCATGTGTACTTTTGTGGGTTAAGCCTAAATCCATTCTCGTCTGCCCACTTACATAGTTTGTTCAAACCAAGCTGAACCTGCCGCTCACAGATTGCAAGGTTACATGAGGTGAACCCTATCTGCACATCGTCGACATATACTGAATAAAATATGTTGCGTGGGATGTACAGACGCAGAGAGTTCATTTTTATGATAAAAAGGGTGCAACTGAGCACACCACCCTGTGGTACTCCAGTTTCCTGAACATATGGTACTGATAAGGCATTACCCACACGGACACGGAATCTGCGGTTGGACAGGTAACTTTCAATGATATTCAGCATATTTCCACGTATTCCAAAGTGTGCGAGGTCTCGCAGTATTCCGAACCGCCACGTGGTGTCGTATGCCTTTTCCATATCGAGGAAAACAGACAGGAAGAATTGCTTGTGGACAAAGGCTTCACGAATCTGAGCCTCTATGCGTATCAGATGGTCAGTGGTGGATCGGCCATCGCGAAACCCACACTGGTATGGGTCAAGCAGCTTGCTTGATTCTAGGAAATGTATTAGACGCCGGTTTATCATCTTCTCGAAGACTTTGCAGATGCAGCTTGTTAGAGCTATGGGCCGATAGCTGGATACGGACGATGGATCCTTGCCCTGCTTTAGGATAGGGATCACTATGGCCTCTTTCCAGGCAGAGGGGATCTCGCCGGAGGTCCAAATAAAGTTATACAGACAGAGAAGCGTTTTCTTCGTTTCAGAGGGCAGGTTTTTTAACATTTCGTATAGTATGCGGTCAGAGCCTGGGGCAGATCGGTTGCAACAGGTGAGTGATGCATACAGCTCTGCTAGAGAGAAAGGTAAGTTATATGGCTCGTTCCCGGTGCTCTTTCGGTCTAGGTTTTTCTTTTCTATTGCTGCTTTGTATTTTGTAAATGCTGGAGAATAATGTGATGAACTGGACACATGTTCAAAATGAGCACCCAGATGATTTGCTTGGTCCTCCAGGCTGTCTCCCTGCGTGTGTATCAAGGGAGGCGGATGTGTTTGTCGTCCTCTTACTCTATTGACCCTGTTCCAAACCTTGGCCTCATCCGTGTACGAATTGATGCTTGATAAGAATTTTTGCCAGCTGTCTCTCCTGGCTTGTCTGCGCGTTCTCCTACCTTGGGACTTAATTTGCTTGAAATTGACAAGGTTTTCAGCAGTAGGAGAATCGCGAAGCTGCCTCCATGCTTTGTTCTGCTGCCTACGCGCGTTCCGACATTGTTCATTCCACCACGAAACACGAGGTTTACGAGAAAGTCCACTTGTTTGGGGAATACACTTAGATGCTGCATCAATTATGAAGTTGGTAAAATACTCGACGGCACCGTCAACTCCGAGCACAGACATGTCAGCCCACGAGATCGTACTGGTAAGTGTCTGGAATTTCTCCCAGTTCCCTGCATCGACCTTCCACTGGGGGGCATGTGGTGGAGATTCGTATTGTCTTTGTGCTCGCAGCAGTATAGGGAAATGGTCGCTCCCATAAGGGTTTTTTATAACTTCCCATTCGAGTTCAGGTAATATGGATGGAGAAGCTATGCTGAGATCTATGGAGGAAAAGGTTCTGTTTGCGAGACAATAATATGTAGGTTCTTTTTTGTTTAGCAGACACGCACCGGATGAGAAAAGAAAGTCTTCAATTAAACGGCCTCGCGCATCGATGCGAGAGTCGCCCCACAGGCCGCTGTGTGCATTGAGATCCCCAAGAACAAGGTAGGGTTCGGGGAGCTCATCAATGAAAGACTGAAATTCTTGTTTGTGCAGCTGGTAGTTTGGAGGTATATAGAGCGAGCAAATGGTTACCAGTTTATTTGAAAGGACAGCACGAACAGCCACGGCCTCCAGTGCGGTTTGCAGTGGAAAATGCTGACAGGCTACAGTTCTATCGAGTATTATGGCCACACCTCCAGATGATGCGGCAGCATCCTCGCGATCTCTTCGGAAAATATTATACTGACGGAGAAAGCTGCTGTTTCTAGAGTTAAGGTGAGTTTCCTGGACACACAGCACTTTTGGATTAAATTTGTGTAAAAGTTCTTGAATGTCGTCTAGGTTGTGCAGTAGTCCCCTTATATTCCACTGAATTATTGTGTTCATGTTGGAAGGAAATGTGCTGTGTGTCTTGGTCGAGTACTTGGACTTATCCTACAGAGCCTTTTCAGGCCCTGTAATTGGAGTTTTCCCCTTTTTGGGGTGCTCGAGAGAGCCTCGTCGCACCCTAGGCGCTCCATGCGCCATCTCGCATGTGGTAGTGTCCATTGCCTCATCCGGGGCTTTGGACACTCGCTCCAACGAGCGATGTGTACGTACAGGCTTCGTCTTTGAGGACAAAGCCTTTGCCCCCACCAGTGCGGAGGTTGATGGACCCTCCTTTGCCTCTGTGCGGCCCTGGCTGCTGCCAAGGTTTGCAGAGGCCACTGGTGTGGCCGAGTCGAGGGAGGGCAGGGCAGCCTTGGCTGCTCCCACCGTAGGGGCGGTTGCCCCAGCCGACGGCTCGCTACGTGCAGGCCGGGCTGGTGGCGGAAGCCGATGCGACCGTGCCCCCTGACGTGCCGCATCAGCGTATGTAGTGTTATGAAAAGGCGAGCACCTTTTGCGTGCTTCCCTGAACGAGATGTTCTCACGGACCTTTATAGTTATTATTTCTTTTTCTCTTTTCCAGCCTGGACAAGAGCGAGAATACGCCGGATGTTCGCCGTCACAATTTACACAGTGAGGCGTGGCCTCACAGCTATCTGAGGCATGGCCTTGCACTCCGCACTTGGCGCAGGTGAGTCGACCACGGCAACTCTGCGAACCGTGTCCGAACCTTTGGCACTGGTAGCATCGTCTCGGATTTGGGATGTAAGGTCGCACGTTCAGTTTGATGTAGCCTGTTAGGATCGTCTGGGGCAGAATGCTTGATGAAAATGTCAGAATTAGATGGTGTGTTGGTATTTCTTTATTGTCCCGCCTGATTTTTATGCGTTGCACATTGATGACATTTTGGTCGCTCCAGCCTTCTAGAAGCTCGGTTTCAGTCAATTCTAGGAGGTCTACGTCAGATACTACTCCGCGTGAGGTATTCATGGTTCGATGTGGCGTAACAGTTACCGGGTGCTGTCCGAGTGATTGAAGACTGGTGAGCTTTTGGTATTGTTGGTGATCCTTAACCTCCAACAGAAGGTCACCGCTGGTCATTCTGGTGATCTTGTAGCCAGGTCCAAGGTTTTCGGTCAGAGATTTTGCGACAACAAATGGTGAAATTATTCGGGCTGATTTTTCGGTTTTCTCACTGTGGATCACGTGGAATCGCGGGAAAGTTTCAGTTGGCTTTGTAAACGTATACAAGGATTCATCGGTGCGCCCCCTCTTCTGAGGCTGGCGATCAAGACGGGGAAATGTAGGGGTTCCCATGTAATTAGTTTTGTGTTCGGCAGCAATGGCGGCCACCCACCATGGAGCCCAACTTGGGGACGCTGCAGTTCTTAATGTTTAAGACAGCATACGCCAGCCGTACATCGCTACTATAACCGAATGTATTATGCCCATGGGAGGACAGGTACACAAGGTTAACCCAAGCCGCCTATGAAAAACGTGGAAGTAAGAGAAGAGAAGAGAAGACAGGACAGTAAAGAAAGGAGATAGGAAAGAAAAAGGTCAGAGAGGGGGATAGGAAAAGGCGACCAGCCGATTTCCCCTGGGTGGGTCAGCCCAGGGGTGCCGTCTATGTGAAGCAGAGACCGAAGAGGTGTGTTGCCTCCGCCGGGGGGCCTTAAAGGTCCAAACACCCGGCATCGGCTCAACCCGCAGGATCCCCCTTTCCCCAGACACGGCTAAGCCGCGCACGGCTACACGCGGGAGGGTCCAACCCCCATGTGCTCGGGTCCGTGGTGTCGCAACACACCAAACGCCTGCTTTCGCAGACGCCCCTGCGGGGCATAGCGGGATGTAGAGGGAGACAGTAGCGGTATGCTAGAGGAAAGTGTTTCTTTCTCTTTCGGCTTCCCGACACTCCAGGAGGACGTGGAGGACGGTGAGCCTCTCGCCACATCTACCACAGGTTGGAGTATCATTACCATTCAATAGAAAATTGTGGGTGCCGTACGTGTGTCCTATTCTCAGACGACAGAATAGGATATCAGTTCGCCGGGTTTTTGTTACGGAGGGCCAGTAACCGAACTGTGGCTTAATCAAATGAAGCTTATTATTTGTTTCTGCGTCCCACAAGCGTTGCCAGTGGCTTCGCAGTTTCTTTCGCAAGAAAGGTTTCAAATCTGTTGCAGGAACAGCAGCTGTAGGGTTATTAGCGGGTGATGTGACTGATGTGGCCATTTGGTCGGCAAGAACATTGCCCTCGATGCCTCTATGCCCAGGCACCCAGCATATAATCACATGCTGGTTAGTTGTGTATGCTCTACAAAGAACAGAATAGAGCTCAATGAGGACAGGGTTTTTCTGTTTACAGGGTGACTTCAGGGCTTTTACGACGCTTTGGGAGTCTGTAAATATAATAGTTTTTTGATGTTTTGATTTCTTTATATGCTTTACGGCTGACAATATTGCGTAGGCCTCAGCAGTAAAGATACTTGTTTCTGGGTGGAGTACGCCAGATTCCGAGAAGGACGGACCGACGGCTGCATAAGATACTCCGGCATATGATTTAGAAGCGTCCGTGTAAAATTTTGTGCACGAGTACTTGGACTGTAATTCTAGAAAATGCATTCGGATTTCGACCTCTGAAGCGTGCTTTGTAACTTCTACAAAGGATATATCACATTCTACTACCTGCCACTCCCAAGGTGGTAACAGCTTGCCTGAAGGCATTAAGCGATGTTCGGGGAGTGGGATACCCATTTCTTCGCTAAGCTCCCCGACACGCAGTGAGAAAGGCTGTCTTACAGAGGGACGATTACGAAAAAGTGTAGCACACGTCATATCGTTAACGGTATTAAAACACGGATGCTGATTATTAGAGTGGACTTTAAGGAAATATGTGAAGCTGATGTACGATCTCTGGAGATGAAGTGACCATTCATTCGATTCTGCATATAGGCTTTCTATAGGGCTCGTTCTGAAAGCACCGGTGGCCAAGCGGATACCTAGATGGTGAACGGGATCCAGCATCTTTAGTGCACTTGGGGCAGCAGAGTTATATACTACAGCACCGTAATCCAGTCGCGAACGAATGAGGCTCTTGTAAAGATTCATTAAACATTTCCTGTCGCTGCCCCATGATGTGTGAGATAAGATCTTCATGAGGTTCATTGTTTTTAGGCATTTTGCTTTGAGATATTTTATGTGGGGGATGAAAGTTAGCCTAAAGTCAAGTATGATGCCTAGAAACTTGTGTTCTTTGTTCACAGGTATTTGCTGTCCATGCAGTTCTACACAGGGATATGGAATCAGGCCTCTCTTTCTTGTGAAAAGAACACAAGAACTTTTGTGGGGGTTAACTTTAAACCCGTTTTCGTCTGCCCACTTCGTTACCTTGTTTAAGCCCTGCTGTACCTGTCTCTCACACACTGCGAGGTTACATGACTTGAAGCCTATTTGTAGTCGTCTACGTAGACGGAATAAAAAATAGCCGGTGGTAATGAGGCACGGAGTGTGTTCATCTTAACGATAAACAGTGTGCAGCTGAGCACGCCTCCCTGGGGTACACCAGTTTCCTGAATGAATGGGCGTGAAAATACATTACCGATTTTGACGCGGAAAGTACGATTGGACAAATAGCTTTGTATTAGGCTTAGCATATTGCCATGGATGCCTATTAGCGCCAAGTCTCTCAGGATTCCGTAACGCCATGTTGTGTCGTACGCCTTCTCCATATCGAGGAATACCGATAAGAAAAACTGTTTATGTACAAATGCGTCTCGGATATTTTCTTCAATGCGCACAAGATGATGAGTTGTGGATCGGCCTTCTCTAAAGCCACACTGATAGGGATCAAGCATTTTGTTCAGTTCAAGGAAATGTATAAGGCGTCGATTAACCATTTTTTCAAATAGCTTGCACAGGCAACTTGTGAGAGCTATGGGACGGTAACTTGCCGCCAGGGAAGGATCTTTACCCTGCTTCAATACAGGGACCACAATCCAGGCGCGGATCCAGGGGGGATGTCCGGATGTCCTGACCCCCCCCCCCCCTCAGATTTCTGCATCGCCCCCTCGCCGACAGGGGGATGGCCCTGTCGCAAAAAAATATGGCCACCAGCATTCTTCAAAAGTATTTTTCGCGAGTACCAGTGGTAGCAGCCATGTAGAAGTAAAGCTACCTCGCTCACAAGCTTAGTTATATTCCGTAGGGGTGTGGTGTCGCGAAGTTGCCGTAGTTATTTTTTCTCATGAACACCTTGGACCTCCTGGTGCCGGCCGTACCTTACTCGCCCCGTCGGTGGCGTCGAATGAACGAGGGGACGTCCCTCTTGCCAAGCACGCCGATGTGCGCGCGAGCGCCTTCGCGCCTGATTAACTTAGTTCCCCCTCGGGGTGTCATCGGTTGCCTCATCGGATGTCATCGGTTCCACGACCAACCTGCTTAATGAAAGAGATCTCTCGCTGAAGTGTTTATATATAAATAATAACAACAGCTAAACTAATAACTACGCATAGGCAACTTTTTTTTAACTGTGATCACAGTTACACGTTGACAATAGGCACGAGCACAGTACCGTTCGTACGCGACAAGTTTTTCATTGTAACTTCGCAGTTTTATTGTCGTACATTAAGCATAGGAGGCTCCATCCCGCCTCATCCTTTTATCTGAGTGGGCGTTCTCGCGGAGCGGGGCGAAGCGTTCTCGCGGGAGCGTGACATCAGCGGCCAACGCGAGCACGCGGGCCTGGGATTGCGTTGTGCGGTTAGAGAAACGGGAGCAGATGCGCACCTTGTGTAAAAGGATGACGTCGAGTGGGAAACAAAACATGAAGACGCTGGCTCGCGCTCTCGGCTAACACGCCACATCGTTCTTCTTGTAGGCGGCGTCGTGAGTCTTCATACGTGGTGATTCGCATATCGTAAACACCCAGCGTAGTGGTTGCCGCGTTGGAGCGGGACATTACGCCCGTATTCAAGAACGTTCCTCTAGTCAACACAACACTTCGACTTAAGAGGAAAGATAGCACCTCCATCCCTTCAAAGAAGTGGTCACTCAGCTTCATAATCATTCACGGGAATTCTTTAGAATTGTCGCGTCTTGATCAGTCGAGAGGCGGCGCTGTGCTCAACAATGTGGAGTGGAGGAAGAGCTTCGAGTCGAGGGCTGTTTGAGAATAGGGGAGTTAGTCCTGCAAAGCAAACGAAGGTGTCTCAGCCAGACACAAGGATCTTCTTAAGCAAATCAAGGTGTCCCACTAGAACTCCAAAACAGGACGCGTGCTTACGCATTTATAACGAACCTGCAACAGATGATGATGATTGTTGGGGTTTAGTGGCGCAAGGGCCAGGTATGGCGAAAGAGCGCCATGACAGTATTAGTTCGCAGTGAAGTGATGAATTGAGAGAAGTAGATGTGACGTGGCTGTAAAAGGGCCTAAAATAATCGCTGTAAAGTGCGTAAAATCTACATGGAATAAGATAATGGCAATGACAAGTGACGTGTACTATGAAGGTAAAAGATGCATTGCTAAACAATGACATGATATACAATATATGTCAGATATAAAAATTGTCAAAAAACACTACTGCCTAAACAGAGCCCTTGAAACACAAGGGGCTGGAGGCATGTGCTGATACAAAACTATCACAGCGGCATCCTCTGGGGAGAGGATGCGCTACGAATTTGTTGGGCTTATAACACGCAGGACCACTTCGTTTAAGAAACCGAGGACCGCTTTGTTGTTAAACAGCGGTTCTTCACCAATAAACATCATAGGATGAAGAGGGATATGATAGTGGTATGCTAGAGGGAAATGTTTCCTTCTCTCTACTTCGGCTTCCCGACACTCCAGGAGGACATGGAGGATGGTCAGCCTCTCACCACATCTACCACAGGTTGGTGGTTCATCACCTGTCTACAAAAAACTGTGGGTTCCGTACGTGTGTCCTATTTTCAGCCGACTGAATAGGACGTCAGTTCGCCGTATTTTCGTTACAGGGGGCCAGAAACCTAACTGTGGTTTAATCAAGTGAAGCTTATTACTTGTTTCAGCATCCCACAAGTGTTGCCAGTGGCTTCGCAGTTTCTTTCGCAAGAAAGGTTTCAGGTCTGTTACAGGGACAGCAGCTGTAGGTTAGTTAGTTAGATTGGGTTTATTGGCGCAAAAGCGACTTAGGCTTTGCTGCGCCAGTCACAGGGTGTTAGTGATAGTCAGTGATAGAAAAGAGTAAAACATGTGTTATTTAAAGTCTGTTCAAAGAGCCTACTTCGTCCAAAAAATTCACTACATCTGTAAAAAGGACAAGGGGATCGTCTCCCAGAATGAGAATGGGGTGTAGTGGTATATGTGAATCGTATAGATCGTGGAAATGTTTTTGTCTTTGTCTTTCAATATGTGGGCATGTAATTAGAATGTGTAGTACCGTAAGTGGTTCTTGACATTTATCACATACCGGTTGTGCTTCCTTTGTGAGTAGATAATTGTGCGTGAGGTGTGTGTGCCCTATTCGGAGTCTGGTTAAAATTACCTCCATGAAGCGTTCTTGGTGATAGCAGGTTTTCCATTCACCTAGCACTGGTTTGATAATGTGCAATTTGTTATTAGTGTTCATGTTCCAATGACATTGCCATTTGTTATTTAGTGCTCTGCAAATAGCTTGAAGCCCATCCTTCATAGGTAGCTTTATTTTAGTTATAGTTTTGTGTTTCGCATTACGAGCGCACATGTCTGCCTTTTCATTTCCTTGGATCCCAACGTGACTTGGGACCCAGCAGAAACGAATTGAGTGGTTTTGATTTACGCGTGACAGTGTGTGTAGGATGTCGCCGATGAGAGGTTTTTGCTCCGATTTTAAGTTAAGGGCTCTAAGAGTACTTAGGGAGTCTGTGTAAATGACTGCTTTCTTGTGCTTTCCATTTACAACTTCTTGCACTGCCATCCACAGAGCATAACATTCGGCTGTGAAAACAGAGACGAATAGCGGGAGTCTAACAATCTGTTCCCATGTTCCTGATATGACACTGCTTCCAACATAATCACGTGTTTTTGAACCGTCTGTGTAAAACTCGTCGTAAGTACTGTATGTTTCTTGTATTGTGCGGAACTCTTGTATCATGTGCTCCTGTGGGGTATCCTGTTTCCTAAGGTGTGTTAGTGAAAAATCTAGAAAACGTGTAAAGTCGCACCAGGGGGCTAATCTGGATGGCTTCTCTGCAACATAAAGTGCCTCTTTTGGGATACTGCACTCGTGACACTTTTCTTCAAATCGAAGTATGAGAGGTTTGATGGCATGTGGTTTGTTAGTGTAGTGTATTCGTGTGGTACAGTATGTGACAATGTCATAGCATATATGTTCTGGTGATGATCGAACTCTGAGAACGTAAGTTAGCATGAGTTGTGTTCTTCTTTGTTCCAGCGATGGCTCGTTAGTTTCTGCATACAGACTAGAAACAGGGGAGGTTCTGTAGGCACCAGTTGCTAAGCGTAGCCCTAGATTGTGTACTGGATCTAGTCGCGCGAGGTAAGACTGTCTGGCTGACCCATAGACTACACAACCGTAGTCTATTTTACTGCGTACCAAAGATCGGTATATATGCAGGAGGCATTTCCGGTCAGAGCCCCAGCGTTTGTGTGATAAGACTTTAAGTATGTTCAGTGCACTGTTGGCTTTTATTTTCAAACTGTTTATGTGTGCTATAAAGTTTAGCTTCTTATCAAACATAACGCCTAGAAACTTGTGTTCTTTTTTAACTGGTAGAACAGATTGGTGCATCTTCAGGACAGGGTCTGGATATAAGCCCCTTTTTTGGGAGAAGACCACAGCGACAGTTTTTTCAGTGGAGAAACGAAAACCGTTTTCGGTTGCCCATTGTGTTAGTTTATTTAGTGTGATTTGAACTTGTCGTTCACAGGTTACCATGTTTGATCCTCGGCACGCAATTTGGAGATCGTCAACGTATAATGAATGCATGAGAGAAGATGGAATTATTCTATTTACAGAGTTCATTTTCACCACGAACAGAGTTGTACTTAGTATACATCCCTGGGGTACACCATTTTCCTGGACGAATATGCGTGACAATGCCGTTCCTAGACGGACTTGAAATGTTCGGTGACACAAAAAGTCGGCTAGACACTTGAGCATTTTTCCATGGATCCCTAAATCCGCCAGATCTCTTAGTATGCCAAATCTCCAAGTGGTGTCGTATGCCTTTTCCAGGTCAAAGAAAACTGTAAGGCAGTGCTGTTTATGCAGAAAAGCATTCCGTATTTCCTGTTCTAGTCGAACAAGGTGATCGGTTGTTGAACAGTTCTTTTTATACCCGCACTGGTGAATGTCTAGCATGTTTTGTGTTTCAAGAATGAATGTCAGCCTTGTATTTATTATGCTTTCGTAGGATTTTGCTAAGCAGCTTGTCAGAGCAATGGGTCGGTAGCTGCTGGGAGATGTAGGCGGTTTTCCGGCTTTCAGGAAAGGTACTATGATTGCGTTTTTCCAGGATTTTGGTATTATGCCTGTATCCCATATTTTGTTGAAGAATTCTAGTAGAGCTTTTACGGATGCAAGTGAAAGGTGGGAAAGCATTGAATAATGAATGCGGTCATGGCCAACTGCTGTTTTCTTGCCAGCAGAGAGTACCCTGTTTAATTCCTGAAGTGTTAGGGGAGCATTGTAGGGTTCGTTTGATGTCCGTGTAATAGGCAGTTTCTGTTTCTCTGCAGACTGTTTGTATTTTAGAAATGTATCGGAGTAGTTCGCTGAGCTGGAAACATTATAAAAGTGTTCACCTAGTATGTCAGCTTGTTCGTGTAGTGTTGTCTGTATGCCTGGAGTTGTGAGTAAAGGTACCGTATATGACGAATAGTCTCCCCTGAATTTCTTGAGCTGATCCCACAACTTTTTGGATGTGATTGAACTATTTATTGAGGTCACATATAGTTGCCATGATGATTTTTCTGCTTGCCTCCGGACGTATCGCGCTTTGGCTTTAGCCTGTCTGAAGTTTATCAGGTTGTTATAAGTGGGGTACCTTCTCAGGATACCCCAAGCCTTATTTTGCTGTTTCTTTGCTTGTGTGCACTCTGGGGTCCACCAGGGGTTTAGCTTCTTTCGCACAATGTTTGATGATTGGGGTATTGCCTTTTCTGCTGCTGCTATCAGGACTGCTGTGAGTTTTTCATTCATTTCATCTATGTTTAGTTCCGTTAAAAGGACGTCTTCAAGTTTTGCGGTCTCCGTAAATAGAGGCCAGTCTGCGTGTTGTAACTTCCAGCGACGTGGTTTAGAGCTTATGATAGGTAATGGGGATGAAAGTTTGATGACTGCTGGCAAATGATCACTTCCATATGAAGTGTCCAGGACTTCCCACTTAAAATCATTAAAAACACATGGTGAGCAGAAGGCTAAATCGAGACAACTAAAGTTACGTGAGGTAGGCGAGAAATAGGTTGGTGCACCTGAGTTTAAAAGACAAACATTATTTGATAAAATGAAATCTTCAATAAGCTGCCCTCTTTGGTCAGTTTTATCACTGCCCCAAAGAGCAGAATGTGCATTAAAATCTCCAACTAAAAGAAAAGGCTCAGGCAGCTGTTGTATTAGGTCTTCCATCTCTCTAATCGTAACGTGGGCATGAGGTGGAATATAAGTTGAACAGATGGTAATAGTTTTATATGAGAGAACAGTGATGGCTACAGCCTCGAGAGAGGTATTTAATGGAACGTTTCGGGTAGGAGTGCCACCTTGCACGACTATAGCAACTCCTCCTGACAAACGACTAGACTGTTCGCGGTCCTTTCGGACGATGGTGAAACCTTTGAGGAATTGACTATTTTTAGGGCCTAAATTCGTTTCCTGTAGGCAAAATGCGACTGGCGAGAACTTATTTGTTATGTCTTTAATGTCACCTAAGTTATGAATCAGGCCTCTACAATTCCAGTGCACAATAAAAGCCATAGTGGCGGAATTGAGAATGTTAATTTATGTGTATGAACTCAAAGGTTTTAGGTGACTTGAGTTAAAGGGATTGAACTAATGTGAGAGCGGTAACCGTTCAGGTTACCGGTCCCTTTTTTGGTGCAGTTACTAAGAGTTTATCTTTCTTAGTGCGCTCCAGAGAGCGCTGATCTTTTGGCGTCGAGGACGCTGGAGTTTTTGTGTCGATCTCCATAGCCTTCTCAGAGGCGCTGGATGATCGAGAACCAGGCACTGAGACGCGCGTCTCAGGCCTTGGAGTTCGATTTAGCCTAGGGCCCTGCGAAACCGGGGTCTGCAGGCCCATCTTGGATGACGATGGAGCAGCGCTGACTGCTGCTACCAAGGGGGCGGGTGGAGTTACTACTGGGCCACTGACTGTGATCCCTGTAGACCCCTGAGACCACTGTGGCGCTGCCCCCTGCCGCGCCGCACTGGCATAGGATGTTTGAGGTAAGTGCGATAGTTTTTTTCCTTGCTTCATAAAAGGAAATCTTCTCTTTCACCGTGAGTGCAATTATCTCTTTTTCTTTCTTCCAGCAAGGGCATGATTGCGTGATTGTGAAGCATGTCCGAACCTCTGGCACTTGAAACACCGCCTCGGGTTGGGGATATACGGTCTCACGTTGATTTTGACATATCCTGCTTCAAGTGAACTAGGCACAATACTCGTAGCAAAGGTAAGTATGACATGCTTGGTGGGGATTTGTTCGTCGTTTCTTCGGAGAGTTATTCTTTGAACCTTGATTACATTTTGTTCTTGGAACCCTTCAAGGAGTTCTTCATCACTCAGATTTAAGAAATCTTCTTCTGATATCACGCCCCTGCTTGTGTTTAGAGAACGGTGTGCTGAGAGTGTGACTTTGATATCACCGATATTGGTGAGATCAGCCAGCTTTTCCACTTGGTCTTTGGTTTTGAGTTCGAGGAGGAGGTCCCCACTTGACATCTTTGAGGCCTTGTATTGTTTCCCAATTTTTTCTACGAGGCATTTCGACACTAAGAATGGTGATAGCTTTCTTACAGGAGTGGTTCCTTCACTGTGCATTACGTGGTAACGTGGGAATGTTTCTGGGTTGCTTCGAAAAGTAAAATCAAAAGTTGCTTCGGTGCGCCCTCTTTTGTTAGGGCGATCTGGAAGGGGGGGGAATGCATTTGCCATGACATTCTTTGAATATTCGGCGGCGATGGTAGCCACCCACCACCGAGCCCAACAAGGGGACGCTACGAGGTTAGGAAAATACCTGTAGACGCCAGCTATGCAACGCCGCTATAACCTAATATATGTACCCAAGATTGGATAGATACACACGGTTAACCCTTGCTGCCTGGAAAAACGAGAAGTAAACGAAGTGAGTAGAAGACAGGAAAGATTGAAAGTGAGAGGGAAAGACGAAGACTTGAGAGGGGGACAGGAAAAGGCAACTACCGATTTCCCCCGGGTGGGTCAGTCCGGGGGTGCCGTCTACGTGAAGCAGAGGCCAAAGGGGTGTGTTGCCTCCGCCGAGGGGCCTTAAAGGTCCAAACACCCGGCATCGGCTCAACCCCCAGGATCCCCCTTTCCCCGGACACGGCTAAGCCGCGCACGGCTACACGCGGGAGGGTCCAACCCTCGTGTGCTCGGGTACGTGGTGTCGCAACACACCAAACGCCTGCTGACGCAGACGCCCCTGCGGGAGCAGCTGTAGGGTTAATAGCGTGTGATGTTATTGACGTAGCCATTCGGTCAGCTAGCACATTACCCTCAATGCTTCTATGGCCAGGCACCCAGCATATAATGACATGCTGGTTACATAAATACGCTTGACATAGGACGGAATAGAGCTCAGTAAGCACAGGATTTTTGTGTTTACCGAGTGACATCAATGCGTTTACGACGCTTAGGGAGTCCGTGAATATAATTGCCTTTTGAAGTTTTGATTTCCTTATATGCTTCACAGCCGACAACAGTGCATGGGCCTCAGCCGTAAAAATACTCGTTTCCGGGTGGAGTACACCGGATTCCGAGAAGGATGGGCCAACGGCTGCATAAGACACCCCGGCATGTGACTTGGAAGCGTCAGTGTAAAGCTCTGTACACGAGTACTTGTATTGAAGCTCTAAGAAATGCATTTTAATGTGTGCCTCTGGCGCGTGTTTAGTGACCTCTACAAACGATGTATCGCAATCTATGAGTTGCCGCTGCCACGGCGGTAACAGTTTCACTGCAGCCATAGGACGATGATCAAGCAGCGGAACACCTATTTCCTCACTGAGATTCCTTACACGTAATGAGAACGGTTTTCTCGCTGCAGGTCGGTTATGGAAGAGTGTAGCAGTGGTCATATCGTTTATGGTGGAATAAGAAGGGTGTTCATTGTTTGCTTGTACTTTCAGAAAATATGTGAAACTGCTATATGAACGCTGCAGATGGAGTGACCACTGGTTAGACTCTACATGATGATGATGTATGGTGTTTAATGGCGCAAGGGCCAAGTATGGCCAAAGAGCGCCATGCCAGTGTTTGTGAGTTTGCAGTGGAGTGATGAATTCTGAGAAATAGATGAGGCGTGGCTGTAAAGGGGCCTAAAGATAATCGCTGTAAAGTGCGTAAAATATACATGTACTAAAATCATGGCAATGACTAATGAGGTGTACTATGCAATGAAGAATGCATTGAGAACGAATGACACGATATTTAAAATATTTAAGATGCAGTAATTGGCAAGAAGCACAACTGCCTAGACAGTGCCCTTGAACCACAAGGGCCTGGAGGCATGTGCTATAAAAAAACTATCACAGCGGCATCCTCTAGAGAGAGGATGCGCTACGAACTTATTGGACTAATAACATGTAGCACAACATCGCACAAAAAGCCAAGGATTGCATTGGCATTAAAAAGTGGTTCTTCACCAATAAACATCATGGGATGAAGAGGGATATGATAGCGGTATGCTACAGGAAAATGTTTTCTTCTCTCCGGTTCGGCTTCCCGACACTCCAGTAGGACGTGGAGGACGGTCAGCCTCTCACCACATCTACCACAGGTTGGTGGTTCATCACCAGTAAGCAAAAAATTGTGGGTGCCGTACGTGTGTCCTATTCTGAGACGGCAGAATATGACGTCAATTCGTCGTGTTTTCATAGCTGAGGGCCGGAAACCTAACTGTGGTTTAATAATGTGAAGTTTATTACTTGTGTCAGCGTCCAACAAGCGTTGCCAGTGGCTTCGCAATTTCTTTCGCAAGAAAGGTTTCAAGTCTGTTGCAGGAACAGCTACTGTATGATTACTAGTGTGTGATGTCGCTGATGTGGCCATTTGGTCTGCTTGCACATTACCCTCAATGCCTCTATGGCCCGGCACCCAGCATATTACTACATGCTGGTTTGCTACATACGCTCTGCATAGGGCGGAATAGAGCTCAATGAGTACAGGATTTTTGTGCTTGCAGAGTGACATCAGGGCTTTCACGCTTAGAGAGTCTGTAAGTATAACTGTTTTTTGAAGTTTTGTTTTCGTTATATGATTCACAGCCGACAATAGTGCATAGGCCTCAGCCGTAAAGATACTTATTTGTGGGTGGAGTACACCGCATTCCGAGAAAGATGGGCCGATGGCTGCATAAGAAACCCCGGCATGTGATCTAGAAGCGTCAGTGTAAAACTCTGTACACGAGTACTTGGATTGAAGCTCTAGCAAATGCATTTTAATCTGTGCCTCTGGAGCGTATTTCGTGACCTCTACGAACGATGTGTCACACTCTATGATCTGCCACTGCCACGGCGGTAACAGTTTAGCAGGAGACATAGGTCGATGTTCAAGCAATGGAACACCCCTTTGCTTACTAAGATTCCTTACACGTAATGAGAACGGTTTTCTCGCTGCAGGTCGGTTATGGAAGAGTGTAGCAGTGGTCATATCGTTTATGGTGGAATAAGAAGGGTGTTCATTGCTTGCTTGTACTGTCAGAAAATACGTGAAGCTGCTACATGATCGCTGCAGATGGAGTGACCACTGGTTCGACTCTACAGAGGCTCTGGATCGGGCTTGTTCGGAAAGCACCGGTTGCGAGGCGGATACCTAAATGGTGAACGGGGTCTAGTATTTTTAATGCACTTGGCGTTGCAGAGTTATAAATTATAGCTCCGTAATCAAGGCGTGAGCGGACAAGACTGTTGTACAAGTTTAGGAGGCATTTTCGATCACTACCCCATGTTGTGTGCGAGAGAATTTTTAAAAGGTTCATAGTCTTCAGACACTTTGTCTTCAGATATTTAAGATGGGGGATGAAGGTAAGCTTAGAGTCCAGAATTATGCCCAGGAATTTATGTTCACTGCTCATGGATAGTTCCTCTCGATTGATCGTGAGATTTGTCACCGGTGTCACGCCTCTTTTGTTTGAGAAGAGTATGCATGTACTTTTCTGTGCGTTTATTTTGAACCCATTCACATCCGCCCATTTAGACAATTTATGTAATCCAAGCTGCACCTGTCGTTCACAGATAGCGATGTTACATGATTTGAAACCTATCTGTACATCATCGACATACACAGAATAAAACATGCTGTGTGGAATGACTGTATGCAGGGAGTTCATTTTTACAATGAAAAGTGTGCAACTAAGTACACCCCCTTGCGGCACGCCAGCCTCCTGGGTGAATGTTCTAGATAAAGCATTGCCCACTCTTACGCGAAACGTGCGGTTAGACAAGTAGATTTCGACTGTTAAACATATTACCGCGGACCCCCATCGCAGAGAGATCTCGCAGAATCCCGAAGCGCCATGTCGTGTCGTACGCTTTCTCTAAATCTCTAAATACAGAAAGTAAAAACTGTTTATGAATAAACGCATCTCTGATGTTTGCCTCGATGCGAACAAGGTGGTCTATTGTCGACCTATCTTCTCGGAATCCACACTGGAAGGGGTCTAGTATTTTGTTATTTTCTAGGAAACTGATTAAACGCCGGTTTATCATTTTTTCATACAGCTTGCACAGGCAGCTTGTTAGAGCTATTGGCCTGTAGCTGCTGGCTAAGGACGGGTCTTTGCCTTGTTTAAGAACCGGTATGACTATGGCTTCTTTCCATGAGGACGGAATACAGCCAGCCGCCCACATGGCATTAAAAAGAGACAGGAGTGTTGTCAGTGTTTCGGGGTGTAAGTACCTAATCATTTCGTACATGATACGATCGCCACCTGGCGCCGAGTTGTTACAACAAGCGAGAGATGCTTTAAGTTCGGCTAAGCTAAATGGTTGATTGTAGGCCTCACTCGAAGAACCTTTGCGGTTAAGAGGCTGCCGCTCTTCGCGTTCTTTAAACTTCAGGAAAGTGTCTGTATAATGCGATTCACTTGATACATATTGAAAGTGTTCACCTAGACAATCCGCCTGGTCTTCCAGGCTATCACCTTGGCTACTTACTAAGGGTAGAGGATGTGACTCCGGGACTATTAGTTTATTTACCCTATTCCAGACTTTTGTTTCGTCGGTGTATGAATTTATACTGGAAATGTACCTTTCCCAACTCTCTCTCTTTGCACGTCGACGCGTTCTTCTGCCCTGTGACTTTGCTTGTTTAAACTTTATCAGGTTTTCAGCTGTTGGGGAGTTGCGAAACAATCCCCAGGCTTTGTTTTGCTTTTTACGTGCTTTCTGGCATTCATCATTCCACCAAGGCAGGCGACGTTTATTAGCTAGACCATTAGTTTGTTGTATGCACCTTTCAGCAGCGTCAATGATAAAACCTGTTATATATGCCACAGCATCGTCTATGTTAAAAGAGGCAATGTCATCACGGCTTAAATATGTTATTTGTCGGAAAAGTTCCCAGTTAGCCGAGTCAACCTTCCATCGGGGAACGTGTGGCGAGCATCTATCATGTTCTGTTAAGCCTAGCATAATTGGAAAGTGGTCGCTCCCAAAGGGGTTCTTGACAACAGACCACTCCAGGTATGGCATTAGTGTACTCGATGCTATACTTAAGTCAATGGATGAATATGTGTTATGTGTAATGCTGTAATATGTAGGCTCTTTCTTGTTAAGTAATGATGCGCCTGAAGAAAACAGAAAATTTTCAATTAGGCGACCTCTCGCATCGCAACGTGAGTCTCCCCACAAAGTGTTATGTGCGTTGAAATCTCCGACAACTATGTATGGCTCCGGAAGTTCATTTATGTAGTTTTGGAATTCGGTTTTATGTAGTTGAGAATTGGGAGGGATGTATATAGAGCTCACAGTGACCAGCTTGTCAAACAACACCCCTCGGACAGCAACTGCCTCTAGGGGCGTACGAAGTTTTAGTTCCCGGCAGGCAATGAATGAATGTGTGTGGTTTAGTGGCGCAAGGGCCAGGTATGGCCAAAGAGCGCCATGCCAGTGTTTGTTAGTTCGCAGTGAAGTGATGAATTCTGAGAAGTAGATGTGACGGGGCTGTAAAGGGGCCTAAAAATAATCGCGGTAAAGTGCGTAAAATATACATGTACTAAAATCATGGCAATGACTAATGAGGTGTACTATGCAATGAAGAATGCATTGAGAAAGAATGACACGATATTTAAAATATTTAAGATGCAGTAATTATTAAGAAGCACTACTGCCTAGACAGAGCCATTGAACCACAAGGGCCTGGAGGCATGTGCTATAAGAAACTATCACAGCGGCATCCTCTGGAGAGAGGATGCGCTACGAACTAGTTGGGCTAATAACATGCAGGACCACATCGTTCAAAAAATCGACGACTGCTTTGGCATTAAAAATCGGTTCTTCGCCAAGAAACATAATGGGGTGAAGCGGGACATGATATCGGTACGCTTGTGAAAAATATTTCTTCCTTTCTGTTTCGGCTTCCCGGCACTCCACGAGGACATGGAGGACAGTCAGCCTCTCACCACATCTACCACAGGTTGGTGGTTCACTACCAGTAAGCAAAAAATTGTGGGTGCCATATGTATGTCCTATTCTGAGACGACAGAATAGGACATCAGTTCGTCGTGTTTTCGTTACGGGAGGCCAGAAACCTAACTGTGGTTTATTGAAGTGAAGCTTATTATTTATTTCAGCGTCCCACAAGCGTTGCCAGTGGCTTCGCAGTTTCTTTCGCAGAAAAGGCTTCAAATCTGTTGCAGGAACAGCAGTTGTAGGGTTAATAGCCTGAGATGTAACAGATGTGGCCATTTGATCTGCTCGAACATTACCCTCAATGCCTCTATGACCCGGCACCCAGCATATAATCACATGCTGGTTAGATATATACGCTTTACACAGAACGGAATAGAGCTCATTAAGTACAGGGTTTTTGTGTTTACAGAGTGATTGCAATGCTTTCACAACACTTTGCGAGTCTGTAAATATGATAGTCTTTTTGAGTTTTGATTTCACTATAAACTTTGCAGCCGATAATATTGCATAGGCCTCAGCCGTAAAGATACTTGTCTCCGGCTGCAGTACACCGGATTCCGAAAACGATGGACCGATGGCTGCATAAGATACCCCCGCATGTGACTTGGAAGCGTCTGTGTAAAACTCTGTGCACGAGTATTTAGATTGGAGTTCTAAGAAATGAATTCTAATATGTGCCTCTGGCGCGTGTTTAGTGACCTCTACGAACGATGTGTCACACTCTATGAGCTGCCACTGCCACGGTGGCAACAGTTTCGCTGGAGCCACAGGACATTGTTCAAGAAGCGGAACACCCATTTCCTCACTGAGGTTCCTCACACGCAAAGAGAATGGCTTTCTCGCGGCAGGTCGATTATGGAAGAGTGTGGCAGCGGTCACGTCATTTATAGTTGAATAACGAGGATGTTCAACGTTTGCTTGTACTTTCAGGAAATATGTAAAACTGCTGTATGACCGTTGCAGATGAAGCGACCACTGATTCGACTCTACGTAGAGGCTCTGGATTGGGCTTGTCCTGAAAGCACCAGTCGCGAGACGGATGCCCAAGTGGTGAACGGGGTCTAGGATTTTTAACGCACTTGGCGTTGCAGAATTGTAAATTATAGACCCGTAATCAAGGCGTGAGAGGACAAGACTGTTATAGAGGTTTAAGAGACACCTTCGATCACTGCCCCATGTTGTGCGCGATAGAAGCTTTAGGAGGTTCATTGTCTTCAGGCACTTTGCCCTCAGACGCTTAATATGAGGAATAAACGTGAGTTGTGAATCTAAAGTTACTCCAAGAAACTTGTGCTCGCTGCTTACAGAGAGCGCATCTCCTTTGATTTCAATAGTTGGGACTGGCGTTACGCCTCTCTTGTTTGTAAAGAGTATGCAAGTGCTCTTCTGAGCGTTAACTTTAAAACCATTCTCATCCGCCCATTTGGACTATTTGTTTATTCCAAGCTGCACTTGTCGTTCGCAGATGGCAATATTGCATGACTTGAAGGCTATTTGTACATCGTCGACATAAATGGAATAAAACATTGTGCGTGGAATGACTGTGTGCAGGGAATTCATTTTTACTATAAATAGTGTGCAACTGAGCACGCCTCCCTGTGGTACACCGGTCTCTTGGGTGAATGACTTAGACAGAGCGTTACCCACTCTTACGCGGAATGTGCGATTAGATAGGTAACTTTCGATTGTATTTAACATGTTGCCACGGACACCCATCGTGGAAAGATCTCTGAGAATGCCGTAGCGCCATGTCGTGTCGTAAGCTTTTTCTAGGTCGAGGAACACTGAGAGGCAGAACTGCTTATGTATAAAAGCATCCCTAATATAAGACTCAATGCGAACAAGGTGGTCTGTTGTGGACATACCTTCCCTGAAACCACATTGCAAGGGGTCTAGTAGTTTGTTATATTCAAGGAGAGAGATTAAGCGCCTGTTTATCATTTTTTCAAATAGTTTGCACAGGCAGCTTGTTAGCGCAATTGGCCTGTAGCTGCTGGCTAGGGATGGGTCTTTGCCTTGTTTGAGCACGGGGATGACTATAGCTTCCTTCCACGAGGACGGGATATACCCATCTGCCCACATGGCATTGAAAAGATACAGGAGTGTTTTCAGAGCTTCAGGATGCACGTACTTAATCATTTCATATATGACACGATCACCGCCTGGCGCCGAGTCATTGCAGCAAGCGAGGGATGCCTTGAGTTCAGTTAAAGTAAATGGATAGTTGTAGGCCTCACTCGATGAACCTTTACGTTTAAGGGGCTGTCGCTCTTCGCGTTCTTTGAACCTCAGAAATGCTTGTGTGTAGTGGGACGCACTGGAAACATGTTCGAAGTGTTCGCCCAGACAATCTGCCTGGTCTTCCAGGCTCTCACCTTGGGTACTGACTAACGGTAATGGGTGTACCTCCCGGCCTTTTAATTTATTTACTCGATTCCACACTTTTGTCTCATCCGTGTAAGAATTTATACTGGAGATGTACTTCTGCCAACTCTCCCTTTTAGCACGTCGGCGTGTTCTTCTACCCTGGGACTTTATTTGTTTGAAACTAACCAAATTTTGAGCAGTTGGGGAGTCGCGAAGTCGTCCCCAAGCTTTGTTTTGATTTTTCCGTGCTTGTTTACATTCCTCATTCCACCACGGGATGCGACGTTTATTCGCTAGTCCATTAGTTTGACGGATGCATTTCGTGGCAGCGTCAATAATAAAGCCTGTAATATACGCCACAGCGTCTTCTATATTAAAGGAGGCAATATCATCCGTGCTTAAATACGTAAGTTCTCGGAAACGTTCCCAGTTAGCTGTGTCAACCTTCCATCGGGGAATGTGTGGTAAGCTTATATCTTGTTTTGTTAAGTTTAATACAATTGGGAAGTGGTCGCTCCCAAAAAAGGGTTCTTGATAGTTGACCACTCCAGGTACGGAATCAGTGTACTAGACACTATACTTAAATCTATGGAGGAGTATGTGTTGTGCGCCATGCTGTAGTAAGTGGGCTCTTTCTTATTAAGTAAACATGCTCCTGAAGAAAAGAGAAAGTTTTCAATTACGCGTCCTCTCGCATCGCAACGAGAGTCTCCCCACAATGTGTTATGTGCGTTTAAATCTCCGACAACTATGTATGGTGCCGGAAGTTCATCTATGTAGTTCTGAAATTCGGTTTTATGAAGGTGATAACTGGGAGGGATGTATATAGAGCTGATAGTAATTAGCTTGTAAAACAGCACCCCTTGGACAGCGACTGCCTCTAGGGGTGTACAAAGTTTTATTTCCCGGCAGGCAACACCTCTGTCTACTATGATAGCTACACCACCGGATGACACAACAGTGTCATCGCGGTCTTTGCGAAAGATGGCGTATTGCCGGAGAAAGTTGCATTGTATGGATTTAAGGTGTGTCTCCTGAACACACAGCACCTTCGCATTAAACTTGTGTAGGATTTCTTTGACGTCATCGAGGTTGTGTAGGAGTCCTCTGACGTTCCACTGTATTATTTGTGTATTCATGTTGAAAGTGTTTTTGTGCTGTGTATAAAGGAGACTAACTTAAGCTACAGAGCCCTTGTCGGGCCCTGTGATGCGGGCTTTTTCTTTTATGGAGCGATCGCGAGATTCTCGCGGCTCCTGAGGCGCTGGTGGCGCCGTCTGGCCGGTTGTTGTGTCCATCGCCTCTTGTGAGGCGCTGGACACGCGCTCTTGCGAGCGGTTGGTTTGACGAGAAGGCCTCGCCTCGAGGGACGAGGCCCTGGAGGCCACCAGCCCGGAGGTTGATGGCCCCTTCCTGTGAGTTGGCGGAGCAGCGCTAGCTGCAGCCGCCGAGGGGGCGGATGGCGTCACTGCCGGCTCGCTGCTTGCGGGCCGGGCAGGCGCCGGAAGCCGTTGTGTCGCTGCCCCCTGACGCGCCACATCGGCAAAGGTGTTCTTGGGCATGTATGATACCCGCCTACGTGCCTCCTTGAATGTGATATTTTCTTTGACTTTAATAGTCACAATTTCTTTCTCTTTCTTCCATGACGGGCACGACCGTGAGTATGCGGCGTGCTCACCATCACAGTTGACACAATGTAGAGTGTTATTGCAAGTTTCGGAGGAATATTCATTGGCACTGCACTTAGCACAAGTTTGCCGGCCTCGGCAGTTCTGTGAACTGTGCCCGAATCGCTGGCACTTGAAACACCTCAGAGGATTTGGCACGTATGGCCTAACACGAAGTCTGAGGTACCCGGCCTCGATGAACTCGGGCAGGACACTTGAGCCAAAAGTAAGTACTAGGTGCTTGGTCTTGATTTCTTTGCCGTCGCGCCTCATCTTAATTCTTTTAACGTTTATCACATTTTGCTCACTGAAGCCCTCCAAGAGTTCAGCCTCGCTTAGCTCCATTAAATCATCATCTGAAACAACGCCGCGCGTGGTGTTCATAGTACAGTGTGGGGTCAGTGTTATTGGGATGTCCCCAAATGACACTAATTTCGGCAGTTTTTCGTATTGTATCTGATCGCGGAGCTCTAGAAGCAGATCACCGCTTGCCATTTTTGATGCTTTGTAACCTCGGCCAAGAACTTCAGTGAGAGACTTCGAGACAAGGAAGGGTGAGATCATTTTCACTGTCTTTTCAGGCTTATCAGAGTGGATGACGTGAAATCGTGGAAAGTTTTGTGTTCTGTTTCCAAAAAATTGAAAAACATCTTCGGTGCGCCCTCGTTTGTGAGGGCGATCAGGGAGTTTAGGGAAGGCGCTGTCCATGAGTATAGCTGGGATTTTCGGCAGCGATGCCAACCACCCACCAAGGAGCCCAACGCGGGGACGTGACAGGAGTTCCTGTAATCGGAATCCTGCCAACGCCAGTTGTACATCACTGCTATAACCAAATACAGCATAACCAAGACTGGCTAGCCACACAAGGTTAACCCTTGCCGCCCAGAAATTTGGAAGTAAGGAGAAGATAATAGGAGACAGGAAAGAAGAGACAGTGAAAGAGAAAGAAAAAGTGTTGAGGGGGGGACAGGAAAAGGCGACTGCCGATTTCCTCCAGGTGGGTCAGTCTGGAGGTGCCGTCATGTGAAGCAGAGGCCGAAGAGGTGTGTTGCCTCCACCGGGGGGCCTTAGAGGTCCGAACACCCGGCATCGGCTCAACCCCCAGGATCCCCCTTTCCCCAGACACGGCTAAGCCGCGCACGGCTACACGCGGGAGGGTCCAACCCCCATGTGCTCGGGTACGTGGTGTCGCAACACACCAAACGCCTGCTGACGCAGACGCCCCTGCGGGGTCCCGGCAGGCAATACCTCTGTCGACTACAATAGCCACACCACCGGAAGACACGACTGTGTCATCGCGGTCCTTACGAAAAATGGCGTATTGTCGGAGAAAATCTGTTTGCGTGTGTTTGAGGTGTGTTTCTTGGACACACAGCACCTTTGGATTATACTTATGTAGGAGTTCTTTGATGTCATCGAGATTGTGGAGGAGTCCTCGGACATTCCAGTGTAATATTTGTGTATCCATGTTGAATGTGGGTTTTGTGCTGTGTGTTAAGAAAGAGGAATTACTTCACAGAGCCCTTTCCGGGCGCCGTGATGCGGTGTTTTTCTTGTTTGGAGCGATCGCGAGACTCTCGCGGCTCCTTAGGCGCAAGTGGCGCCGTCTGGCTGGTTGTTGTGTCCATAGCCTCTTGCGATGCGCTGGACACGCGCTCTTGCGAGCGGTTGGTTTGACGAGAAGGCCTCGCCTCGAGAGACGAGGCCCTCGAGGCCACCAGCCCGGATGTCGATGGCCCCTTCTTGTGAGTTGGCAGAGCAGCGCTAGCTGCACCCGCCGAGGGAGCGGATGGCGTCGCCGCCGGCCCACTGCGCGTGTGCCAGACAGCCGCCGGGGGCCGATGTGGCGCTGCCCCCTGACGCGCCACTTCGGCAACGCTGGTTTTTGGCAGGTACGATACCCGCCTGCGTGCCTCCTTGAAAGTTATGTTTTCTTTTACTTTGATCGTGACTATTTCTTTCTCTTTCTTCCAAGACGGGAATGACCGCGAGTATGCGGCATGCTCGCCATCACAGTTGACACAGTGTGGAGTGTTTTCGCACGTTTCAGAGGAATGGTCACCGGAACTACATTTAGCACATGTTTGTCGGCCTCGGCAGTTCTGAGAACTGTGGCCGAAACGCTGGCACTTGAAGCCACGAAGAGGATTTGGTACATAGGGTCTGACCCGTAGCTTGATGTATCCGGCCTCGATGGATTCGGGCAGAACACTTGAGTTAAAGGTAAGTATCAGGTGCCTGGCCTGGATTTCCTTGCCGTCGCGCCTCATCTTAATTCGTTTAACATTGATTACATTCTGCTCACTGAAACCCTCTAGGAGTTCAGCCTCACTCAGCTGCAACAGGTCATCATCTGATACAACGCCACGGGTGGTATTCATGGTACGGTGCTGGGTTACGGTTACTTGAGCATCTCCAAATGATACTAGGTTGGGAAGTTTCTCGTACTGTTTGAGATCACGGAGCTCCAAGAGGAGATCCCCGCTTGCCATCCTGGATGCTTTATAGCCTGGTCCAAAAATATCCGTCAAAGACTTTGAGACAAGGAAAGGTGAAATTGTTCGTACTGATGTATCCGACTTTTGAGAATGAATAACATGAAAGCGGGGGAAGTTATGCGTTTGGCGTCCAAAAAATTGGAAAACATCTTCGGTGCGCCCTCTTTTCTGACGGCGATCATGGAGTGGGGGGAATGGTTCAGCCATAAGTATTGGTGCATTTTTCGGCAGCGACGCCAGCCACCCACCATGGAGCCCAACGAGGGGACGCTGCAGAAACTGGAAAAGCCAGGTCCTGCAAACGCCAGCTGTACGCCGCTACTATAACCAAATATGGAGTATCCAAGGCTGGCTACCCACACAAGGTTAACCCTAGCTGCCTGGGAAAACGGAACTAAAAGGGAAGTGAAAAGAAGACAGGATAGATTGAAATTGAGAGAGAAAGACGAAGATTTAAGAGGAGGACAGGAAAAGGCAACTGCCGATTTCCCCTGGGTGGGTCAGCCCAGGGGTGCCGTCTATGTGAAGCAGAGGCCAAAGGGGTGTGTTGCCTCCGCCGGGGGGCCATAAAGGTCCGAACACCCGGCATCAGCTCAACCCCCAGGATCCCCCTTTCCCCAGACACGGCTAAGCCACGCACGGCTACACGCGGGAAGGTCCAACCCTCATGTGCTCGGGTCCGTGGTGTCGCAACACACCAAACGCCTGCTTACGCAGACGCCCCTGCGGGGTAGACTACATAGAGGCTTTGGATCGGACTTGTTCGGAAAGCACCGGTCGCGAGGCGGATACCCAGATGGTGAACGGGGTCTAGTATTTTTAATGCACTTGGCGTTGCAGAATTATAAATTATAGGCCCGTAATCAAGCCGTGAGAGGACAAGACTGTTATACAAGTAAAGCAAACGCTTTCGATCACTGCCCCATGTTGTGCGCGACAGAAGCTTTAGAACGTTCATTGTCTTCAGGCATTTTGCCCTCAGATACTTAATATGAGGAATAAATGTAAGCTTGGAATCTAAAATGATTCCTAGAAACTTATGCTCGTTGCTCACAGAGAGCGCATCTCCTTTGATTTGTATATTGGGACAGGCGTTACGCCTCTCTTGTTTGTAAAGAGCATGCAAGTGCTCTTCTGAGCGTTAACTTTAAAACCATTCTCCTCCGCCCATTTGGACAATCTGTTCATTCCTAGCTGTACCTGTCGTTCACAGATGGAAATATTACATGACTTAAAGGCTATCTGCACATCGTCGACATAAACCGAATAAAACATTGTGCGTGGGATGACTGTACGCAGGGAATTCATTTTTACAATAAATAGTGTGCAGCTAAGCACACCACCCTGCGGCACACCAGTTTCTTGTGTGAATGACCTAGACAAAGCTCTGCCCACCCTTACGCGAAGTGTGCGATTAGTGAGGTAACTTTCGATTGTGTTAAGCATATTGCCACCAACACCCATCGCCGAAAGATCTCGGAGAATTCCGAAGCGCCATGTGGTGTCGTAAGCTTTCTCTAGGTCTAGAAATACAGACAGACAGAACTGCTTATGTATGAAAGCATCTCTAATATATGCCTCAATGCGGACAAGGTGGTCTGGTTTTCGAGAAGGTATGTCTACAACACACTGGAAGGTGTCCAGAATTTTGTTATTTTCTAGAAAGCATATTAGGCGCCGGTTTATCATTTTTTCGTACAGCTTGCACAGGCAGCTTGTTAGAGCTATTGGCCTGTAGCTGCTGGCCAAGGACGGGTCTTTGCGTTGTTTAAGTATAGGGATGACTATGGCTTCTTTCCATGAAGACGGAATACAGCCAGCCGCCCACATGGCATTAAAAAGAGACAAGAGTGTTTTCAGTGTTTCGGGGTGTAAGTACCTAATCATTTCATACATGATACGATCCCCACCTGGCGCTGAGTTGTTGCAACAAGCGAGAGATGCTTTAAGCTCAGCTAAAGTAAATGGGGAATTGTAGGCCTCACTCGATGAGCCTTTGCGATTTAGGGGTCGCCACTCTTCGCGTTCTTTGATTCTCAGGAATGTTTCGGTATAGTGCCATGCACTTGACACATACTCAAAATGTTCGCCTAGACAATCCGCCTGATCTTCCAGGCTATCCACCTTGTGTACTTACTAAGGGTAGGGGATGCGACTCCCGACCTGTTAGTTTATTTACCCGATTCCAGACTTTTCTTTCATCGGTGTACGAATTTATACTGGCGATGTACCTATCCCAACTTTCCCTCTTTGCACGTCGACGTGTTCTCCTACCTTGTGATTTGATCTGTTTGAAATTAATGAGGTTTTCAGCAGTTGGAGAATTGCGAAGCAATCTCCAAGCTTTGTTTTGATTTTTGCGCGCTTTCCGACATTCGTCGTTCCACCATGGGATGCGACGCTTATTAGCTAATCCGCTAGTTTGTTTAATACATTTAGCTGCAGCGCTAATAATGAAACCTGTTAGGTATGCAACAGCGTCTTCTACATTAAAAACAGCAATTTCATCTCCGCCTAAATACGTAAGCTCTCGGAACATTTCCCAGTTGGCCGAGTCCATGTTCCATCGAGGAAAATGTGGCAAGCATGTATCTTGTTTTGTTAAGTTTAGCATAACTGGGAAATGGTCGCTCCCAAAGGGGTTCGTGAGAACAGACCACTCCAGATAGGGAATTAGAGTACTCGATACTATACTTAAATCAATGGCTGAGTATGTGTTATGTGTAACGCTGTAATAAGTTGGCTCTTTCTTGTTAAGTATAGATGCACCTGAAGAAAACAGAAAATTTTCTATAAGGCGTCCTCGCGCATCTAAACGAGAGTCGCCCCATAAGGGGCTATGAGCGTTCACATCACCGACAACTATGTATGGCGGAGGAAGTTCATCAATGAAGCTTTCAAACTGTGTCTTGGAAAGTTGATAACAAGGAGGGACGTAAATAGAACTAATTGTGACTAGCTTACCGAACGGTATTGCTCGGACAGCAACTGCCTCAAGGGAAGTTCAGAGGTTCAATTGCCGACAGGCAACACCTTTATCTACTATTATAGCGACACCACCCGACGAGGCGGTAGCGTCGTCGCGGTCCTTCCGAAAAATGGCATAGTGCCTTAAAAAGTTTGTGTTGTCTGCTTTGAGATGCGTCTCCTGGACACACAGCACCCTCGAACTATATTTAAGAAGGAGCTCTTTGACATCATCAAGGTTACAAAGGAGACCCCTAACGTTCCATTGTAATATTTGCGTGTTCATAATGAAATAGGAGTTTGTGCTGTGTGTTCAGGAAATGCAAATCAGTTCACAGAGCCTTTGTCGGGCCCTGCGGGATTTTTCTTTTCTGGAGCGATCGCGAGAATCTCGCCGCTCACTAGGCGCTGGCTGCGCCGTCTGGCTAGAAGATGTGTCCATCGGCTCTTCCGGCACGCTGGACACCCGCTCTTGAGAGCGGTTTGTTCGTGTTGAAGGCCTCGTCTCAAGGGACGAGACCCTTGAGGCCACCAGCCCGGAGGTCGATGGCCCCTTTTTCTGGCATGGCGGCGCAGCGCTACACTCTTAATCTTGTTCCACATAGGTTCCAGTTAAAACAATGTTTCAGACAATTTAACCGCAACCGGCGGGGATTTTATGTGGATCCGAGTTCATTCGCGAGTTTTATCCGAAACAGTAGCTGTCTTTTCATTTATTTTTTGCTTAGTTAACTGGAACGAGTCATACTTAACCGAAACCAGTGATTTGTTCCGGTTACCGAATTTCGTGTTTTGTGATTTGTTCCATTTACGACTGTGACGCAACGCCGTATCTGGTTCTCATGTTCCAGCTATATAACTTATGAGCGTCCGTGTAGCCTTTAACCGAGGAGGTGACAACCCGCCAGGATATGGTGTCCTCCAATCCATCACGTGCACAATGCCTCAGATTATACCTGAAGTATGTAACTATGGAAAAACTCATTAATTCCTGAACAATAAGAGGCTTGACAAGTTGAGTGGTTGGTAGTGGTTTGGGCCATTTCCCATGCATGGCCTACTACTCATGCAAGTTAAATTTTTGCACGCACAAGTTGTTATTTCACGAAGGCCACTACATAAGAACAGCCTCACGCATGGACGTTACTGCATTTCGCCTGAATGCATGCCAATATGAACATTTATGTCCATGCGTATCAGCTACTTAACGTGCCAACGAAACGACTAATTTCAGTTTTGTTAAGTTCATATTTTCTTTTCAGATTTTAATGCGGGTAATGGCATACTTAAGAGTATTTTCTCGCTCTCTATAATTTCGCTATAATGACAGCTCACGCTTTGGTTGTTCTTTTTTTTTCTACGTTATGCAATCACATAGATTACAATGGTTATGAAATGTAGATGATTTATTTCAAGTGACGTGTCGTTTGTCGCTTCATCCGGTGGAAGCCCTAGCTAAATTTCACGCATTTGACACATGCTTGTAAGCAGCGCTGTTTGCGCCACCTATTCTGACGGCCAGAAGGCGCGTGATTCGGCCAGCCACTTTCGGCTGAGCAAAGTTAAGGCTTTAACGCGCCAAGCAGCGCTATGCGATCGACGGAACGCTGCAAAGTGCACTGCTGGCAAGATGTTTCGTCTAGAGCATCCAACCATATCAATGACTTCATGGGTCAGTATGCTGTAACGTGCGACTTTCAATTCGGTATTTTAAACCCTTAATTGAAGCTACTACGTCAACACAGGGGAAACATTCGGTGCGCACAAGAAGGGTGAAATATTTACGCTGACCGACTTGTACAGATGAAATAGTATACCAAAAAGCCGTCGTGGAGTTGTGCTCATCTTAACCGATGTAAACAAACTTCTACACAAGTTCGCGCTTTCTTTCTTTGATCTTATATGCAAGACAAAACATCTAAATCCAAACGCCCACCAGAAACGCAGTGTCTATGCGAATGAGGTCATGGACTACACATTTTATAAATCCCTTTAGGGGTATCTGCTTGAAACGGGCCTACACGCTTATATTTAATTTCATTGTGAAGTTATGCCGCGTGGCAACCCAAGTAAATTAAAAAAAAAACGACCGAATGAGCCCACAATACGATATCCTATCTTTCGCAGGCGTATCCTTCCTCTACAAGAACTGTAACGTACGCGCCTGTACGAATATCAAAGTATATTCGGTGCCTCCATGCTGCGGATCACGTGCGGTCACCTTCAAAGAAAAGATGGAGAACAGCGTCATGCAAAGACGCCACAAGAGAAACAGGCAATATTATTTTCGCAAGATTGTGCTATACAAGCGCTGAAGCACCGTTCAAGACCGCGCGTCACCGCGTGATTGTCCAGCGGAATAACGCGGCGAAGGGTCAGCTACGACGCCGGCCACTGCGGTGCCGTCCCGCTGTCTCGCCTGGAAGCGCGTCCTCTACCACAATTTTTTTTTTTCACTTTGGTACAACGCAAACTTGCGTTAACGCTCGCCGCCTAGCCTTCCTTATACCCATTGTAACTCGCCATCGGTTCTTCCAAGCCCTCGGTGTTGCTTTTTACTTTCTTCTTTCACTCTACTGACCTCCTCTACCTCTTTCCTTCCCATGAACCCTTTCTTCGATCACGAAACAACTGTAGTGCTGCAACGGGGCAAAGCACACTAAAGGGTGGACTGGCGCTGGCAAAATAACGACTAAAGCGCCGCCGTGTCTCCCTCCGGCGGATTTCCTCAGAAAAAAAGAGCATATCCATGCGCTCTAACCGACCGAGTTTCACTGGCGGAGCCTTGTAGTGGTTACGGAGTTACGGCGACAAGTGCTTCACTAATTCCGCACAGACTGTCACACAGAACTCTACAGGAGCCAGCCATTTTCTATGCCGGTAGTGGGTTTGGAAACTTTGCTCGCGCTTGTAGATTGTTCCGGATGTTCTGGAGAACGCTTGATTCGGGACGCTGTGCGGACGTGCTTCGCATGGGCTCCGGCCTTGCGACCGTTTTTCGGCGGAACGTGCTCTACTTTGGACTTGCTTTTGGTGCACTCATCTTCAGGAAGTTGCCCTGCACCTGCGGACACCAAAGGTCGGCAAGTTTACCCCCTTTTTAGGCGTCTTACCACGGTTTTTCCACTCAACCCCGCGGCTCCAAGATAGGCCGAGCCGACGCTATCTCTAGGCCTAGCCGACGCCGGCGACGCCGGGCTTCGGGGCCGTGCTTGGGGGTTGTGGGCCTTTGTGAGGCTGAAGATGTTGGAGTACTCGGTTGAGGGAGAGTCTATAACGCCCGAAGAGTTCGAGGCGGGAGAATGGACCTCGGTTTTGAAGGCACAAGACCGATTCAAGAAGTCTCTATACGGCGACAACGCCGAGAGTACGCCTCGCGAGACGCAGGCGGGCAGCGACGGACGCAAGGCGCTCGGAGCGGAGCAAGTCAAGCGGGGGAGAGCGCCGGTGCGGCAGAAACGACGACCGTTTCTGAAGATGCCGGCCAAGGATTTCAAGGCTGTGTGCAGACCCAAGAATTGGGACTTGAGTGTGGTGACACCGAGGGAACTCGGATCTGCAATGAGAGCGGCAGCGAAGCTGATGATGATTATTGTGGTTTATTGGCGCAAGGGCCAGATGTGGCCAAAGAGCGCCAAGACGATGGTAGTGGTTTGATAGTGGTACATGAATAGTGAGCTATATGAACACTAGATGTGACATGGCTGTAAAGGGGCCTAAAAACAGTCGCTGTAAAGTGCGTAAAATATATACGTAATAAGATTATGGCAATGACTGAGTATGTGTACTATGGACATGAACAATGCATTGCGAAGGAATGATGCGACTTACAAAATAATAAAGATGCTAGCCTTGGCCAGAAGCACAAGTGCCTAAACAGAGCCCTTGAAACACAAGGGCCTGGAGGTATGTGCTATAAAGAGAAAACTATCACAGCAATATCCTCTGGAGAGAGGATGTGCTATGAATTTATTGGGCTAATAACATGTAGCACAATATCTTTCAAGAATGCGAGGACTGCATTGGTGCTAAAAAGCGGTTCTTTACCGAGAAACATAGCGGGATGGAGAGGGACACAATAGCGATATGCTAGCGGAAAATGTTTCTTTCTTTCTCTTTCGGCTTCCCGACACTCCAAGAGGACGTGGAGGACGGTGAGCCTCTCGCCACATCTACCACAGGTAGGAGGATCATTGCCATTCAATAGAAAATTGTGAGTACCATATGTGTGTCCTATTCTGAGACGACAGAATAGGACATCAGTTCGTCGTGTTTTAGTTGTACAGGGCCAGAACCCTACCTGTGGCTTAATCAAATGGAGCTTATTATTTGCTTCAGCGTCCCACAAGCGTTGCCAGTGGCTTCGCAGTTTGTTTCGTAGGAAAGGCTTCAGATCTGTGGAGGGAATAGTAGCGGCAGGATTAATAGCTTGCGATGTAGTTGATGTGGCCAACTGGTCTGCTAGCACATTGCCCTCGATGCCTCTATGACCAGGCACCCAGCATATTATTACATGTCTATGAGATTGGTAAATCTCACACAAGAGTGAGTAAAGCTCAAGAAAAATAGGATTCTTATGCTTTTGTAAAGTTGTTAGCGCTTTTACAAGACTCAACGAGTCTGTGAATATTACTGCCTTTTGTAGTTTCAATTTGTCTATATGTTTCACTGCAGAAAGTACTGCGTAGGCTTCTGCTGAGAAGATACTTGTTAGGGGGTTCAATACGTCACATTTAGAAAAAGAGGGGCCAACAGCCGCATAAGATACGCCAGCATGGGACTTGGATGCGTCGGTGTAGAATTCCGAGCACGAGTACTTCGATTGAAGTTCGCGGAAATGCATTGCAATTTCGAGCTCGGGTGCGTGCTTTGTGACCTCTACAAAGGATAGATCACACTCTATCACGTGCCACTCCCAGGGCAGTGACATCTTAGCTGGAGGCATTAGGCTATGTTCTAGAAGTGGGACATCCATCTCTTCGCTGAGTTCTCTTACACGCAGTGAGAAAGGTCGTCTCACAGAGGGTCGATTATAGAAAAGCGTTGCACACTTCAAATCATTAATGGTTACAGAACAAGGATGTTCCCAATCGGAGTGCACTTTGAGAAAATAAGTGAAGCTGATGTATGTTCTCTGGAGATGGAGTGACCACTCATTGGATTCTACGTATAAGCTTTCGACGGGGCTTGTTCTGAATGCGCCAGTGGCCAGGCGGATACCTAGATGATGGACAGGATCTAGCATTTTTAGCGCGCTCGGGGCGGCAGAGTGATATACTACGGCACCATAGTCCAATCGTGACCGAATGAGGCTCTTGTAAATATTCATTAGACACTTCCTGTCGCTGCCCCAGGATGTGCGAGATAAAAGTTTCAGTAAGTTCATTGTTTTCAGGCATTTCGCCTTGAGATGTTTTATGTGGTGGGTGAAAGTAAGCTTAGAGTCAAGTATGATGCCTAAAAACTTGTGTTCTTTGTTCATAGGTATTTGTTGTCCATACATTTCGATAGTAGGATCTGCAACGAGACCGCTCTTCCTAGTGAAAAGAACACAAGAACTTTTGTGGGGGTTTACTTTAAACCCGTTTTCGTCTGCCCACTTAGACACTTTGTTTAACCCCTGCTGTACTTGTCTCTCGCAAACTGCGAGGTTGCAGGACTTGAACCCTATTTGTATATCGTCCACATAGATGGAATAAAAAATAGCGGGTGGTAACGAAGCACGGATTGTGTTCATTTTAACGATAAAGAGTGTGCAGCTGAGCACACCTCCCTGGGGTACACCAGTTTCCTGCACAAAAGGTCGTGATAACACATTGCCAATTCGCACACGGAATGTGCGATTCAGCAGATAACTCTCAATCACATTTAACATATTACCACGTATACCAAAGTGGGAGAGGTCTCTCAGTATTCCAAACCGCCATGTGGTGTCGTAGGCCTTTTCCATGTCTAGAAATACAGACAGAAAGAACTGTTTGTGAATAAAAGCTTCGCGTATCTGCGCCTCAATACGTATCAAATGGTCAGTGGTGGATCGACCCTCGCGAAAACCGCACTGGTATGGGTCAAGCAGTTTGTTTGATTCTAGGAAATGTAGTAGGCGGCGGTTTATCATTTTTTCGAAGACTTTGCAGAGACAGCTAGTTAGTGCTATAGGCCGGTAACTCGAAACAGACGATGGATCCTTGCCCTGTTTCAGGATAGGAATTATAATGGCCTCTTTCCAGGCAGACGGTATCTCGCCGGAAGACCATACAGCGTTGTAGAGGGAAAGGAGGGTTTTCTGTGTTTCATGGGGAAGGTGCTTCAGCATTTCATATATGACACGGTCAGCACCTGGTGCAGAATTGTTGCAGCAGTTTAGTGATGCCTGTAGCTCAGCTAATCTTAATGGTTCGTTATATGCCTCGTGTTTTTTGCATTTTCGTTCCAGCTTCTGTCCTTCTATTCTGGCTTTGTATCGTTTAAATGTTTCCGAGTAGTGCGATGAGCTGGACACATGTTCAAAATGTGCGCCCAGGAAGTTCGCTTGGTCTTCCAAGCTGTCGCCCTGTGTGCTTACCAAAGGGAGTGAATATGTTTGTCGTCCTCTTACTTTATTTACCCTGTTCCAGACTTTGGATTCATCTGTATACGAGTTTATACTTGATAAAAACTTCTGCCAGCTCTCTCTTCTGGCCTGTCGGCGCGTTCTCCTGCCTTGGGACTTTACCTTCTTAAAATTGACAAGATTCTCCGCAGTAGGATACTCACGTAGCAGCCCCCACGCTTTGTTCTGTTTCCTACGAGCGCTCCTACATTCGTCGTTCCACCATGGGACACGGCGTTTGCATGCCACACTACTCATTTGGGATATGCATTTAGAAGCGGCATCAATTATGAAGGTAGTGAAATACTCCACAGCAGCATCAATTCCTAACGAAGACATGTCAGCCCAGGAGATACTACTAGTAAGAGTTCGAAATTTCTCCCAATCCGCTGTATCAACCTTCCATCTAGGGGCTTGTGGTGAGGACTCATTTTCTTTGGTTGTTCTCAGTAGTATTGGGAAGTGATCGCTCCCGTAAGGATTTTTGGTAACTTCCCATTCAAGTTCAGAAAATAGAGACGCGGAAGCTATGCTCAGATCAATAGAAGAAAATGTCCTGTTTGCAATACAGTAAAATGTAGGTTCCTTTTTATTCAGGAGGCACGCACCAGACGAGAAAAGAAATTGTTCAACAAGACGACCTCGCGCATCGATACGAGAGTCGCCCCACAGACTGCTGTGCGCATTGAAATCGCCAAGAACAAGATAAGGTTCTGGCAATTCGTCTATAAAGGACTGAAATTCATGTTTGTGTAAGTGGTAATGTGGGGGTATGTAAAGCGAGCAAATGGTGATGAGTTTGTTTAGAAGAACAAGTCGAACTGCCACTGCCTCAAGGGGCGTTTGTAGCTGCAAACGTTGGCATGCTATGCTTTTGTGTATTATGATGGCAACACCGCCTGATGATGCGAGAGCATCATCCCGATCTTTACGAAACGTAACATACCGTCGGAGAAAGTTTGTATGTTTTGATTTTAAGTGTGTTTCTTGTACACACAGCACTTTTGGATTGTGTTGGTAAAGGAGTTCTTGGATATCGTCGAGGTTCCTAAGAAGGCCCCTGACGTTCCACTGCATAATTTGCGTGTCCATAGTGAACGTAAGTTGGTGCTGTGTGTACGAAGAAGAACGTGTTTTAGCCTACAGAGCCATTTGCGGCCCTGTAATTTTGGTTCTGTCTTTTCTAGAGCGGTCCAAAGAATTTGGCCGCTCTTTAGGTGCTGACTGCACCACCTTGCTTGGAGTAGTGTCCATAGCCATGGCCAACAAATGCTTACTATGGCACGCCGCCGCATGACAGCACAGCTAAGAGATGAGGTCATTGAATTCCTTGAGTGAGTAAAATTTGCATGGTCATATCCTGTGAGGCATATTCATAATTAGGACTCTCCCTGAGCATTACGCAAATTCTCTTTCAGAAAGAACAACTTGATTAAAAGTTCTAACTCTGCTGTCAGAAGGTGGAACTACTGTGCCTTTGCAGAAGCTCTAAGTGACGCCTATCCACGAATGGTATGGGAAACAAAAGGAACTGCAGCAGTTCAGCAGCTTGGATGGGTGAGCTTGGTTAAATCATTCCTTATGGTTGGAATGAAAAAGCTTTGGTGGGCCATTTGATTGAAACATCTGCTTGATCACAAAAGCTTGCATGAAGCATAGGAGAGGATCAATTTAATGTTGCGGCGGCTGTATCTCGTTCACCATAAGTTGGCCATAGTTTTGCTGCTTTTGCTACAGTGAGCACCAAGTATATTAAAAACCCCATTTCCGGCTTGTAACCATAGGAAATATACTTTGTTTTGTGGTATTTGTAGAAATCTGGCAGATTTGTGACTTTTTTAGGTTCGTATTTATTACTTGTCCACTTGCAGAGGGAGTTTATGCATTCAGTCAGCAGCACAAGAAAGACAAGAAAATTGCGAATGAAATCCCTTTTGACGCTGACCTCAAACACTTCTGAACAATCAATTGATATCTCGTGCGATGAAGCACAGCGTGAGTTGAAGGTGAGGGTTGCAGTTTTTAGTCAGCCTTGCAGGCCATTTTTATTTGATGCTACAAAAGGCTTCCCATTTTATATTAACACTCAGCACTGCAGATATGTCACTGTTCCACACGTATATTTGCTTGTCTTGCATGTCATTAATTAAATAATGTGACCTAATGAACAGGCAGTTGTTACATAGCCCTTATCTAATATGGCTTATTGGTGCACAGGCGATTTCAGAAAATGCGACAGACCCAGAAAGAATTGATCTCTCCAGAATGAACATGTTGCTGCATGCAACCATTGAAGTACGGAAGAAAAATCCAGTCGAGGAACTCCCTGTATACTTTTTGAATGCAGCTGTGGTAAGCGTATTTACATAAACGAGTAACATTTTGCATGAATGCCTTCACATTTTTTCAATCTGTTTTGCCTGTTGAAGTGGCTATTGAACGAAAATTTTTACGTTGAATTCTTATTAGGCTTTCCAAAAACAGCACGCCGCACGCTTGTCTGCATTTTGTTTGCAATGCAGACAAGTATTTGCAGACAGGTTTGAGAGCAGACATTCTTAGTACATAGTACTTTTGCAAGCACAGTGCATAAAAACTACAAGGAAGGAAACAGCACCAGAACAGACTAAATCCTAATGATTCAGACTATTTTGCAGTAAGCAAGAAAGTAAGAAAATTAATTGAAAGGAACATGTTTTTGTAAAAATATAGATTGTGTTGGAAAAAAAGGGGGCGCCTGAGACATTTCATTACAAAGAATAAAAGCCTCATCATTACAAAAGCACTTTGAAAAGTTCAAATGTGCCCAAAACAAACCAACGTGATCCAAAAAACGTACTGAGTGTTTGTTTAGACTACTTTTAGAAAAAGGCTATGGGCTTAGCGAATGTGGCATTTGAATGATTGCGTATACTGTGTTTTTAGCTTGGCATGGAGGCTGAAGTTAGGTTTGGGGCATCACTGCACGCTATGGAAAGTGAGCTTCATAAAATCCGGGAAAAAACTCAACATGGACAGCTTTGTTGATATTGACTGCTATCTGCGTCCTAAAAAAGCAGAATTTGCTTTAATATCTGTGGTGAGTACCTAGGAGGAGACATAAGCAACATTAATTCATTGCATTCAGGTGCCTAATCCTTTCCGTAATTAAAGTTTCTAATCATTAAAACACATTAAAATGACTTTGACACATTAAAAGTACACATTAAAAGGACTTTGACACCGATAAGTTTCATACTGATATTAGCTTAAATATTTTAAAACACCTTAAGGTAAACAGCCCTTTGCAGTACATTAAGTGTTATGGCATATGCAGCCTGCAAGAAATGCAGTAAATTTGACCTAAATAACGAATGCATAACAAGTAACCTCCTTAGTCCTACTTTTTTCGCACATTTTTTTGCATGACCGAATATATTTTATTATTTAAAGGGTAAACGTGTAGAAAGGGCACAAAACTGTGCTTGTTTATATTAATGTGAAAATGCTAAAAAACTTGCATGATAATGATGTACATAGAGGTGAACTAAATAAACTTTTCTTTAGGACCCACATGATGCCAGCAAGCTCCTTCCAGGGCCATGTGTTGTCATGGAACCGGGAGCCGAAAGAATCTTATGCAAGCAACAGACAGTTCATCTTGTGCCTGGATGTTCCGTTGAGCATGCATTAATCCTATGCTTGACTATATATTTCGTACTAGATGTCTCCTATCCACATGCATTCGGACAGACCTTAGGGTTGCTACAAAGCATACTGTTAAAGAGTGAAACATTTCAGGAGTGCTTCATGTCCCAAAAGCTGAAAGGTTTGTTGAAGCAGCTGAAAAGCTACCTGACAAAGACAAGGTAGAAGGCTAGCCAGGTTGCAAACTGAATATGTAGCTAGCTGACTGCTTCAGACAAGCTCTCTTAATGTTTTTTATGTTGCTTGGGTGATATGAGCAGCCAGTGCATGCTGCTCATTTGTATTGGCAATTGACAAATCTGTATAAGTAAAAACTCATTGAACTGAATACTATATGCCAATACTTACTTCTTGTTTATTGTGGTTTTCCTGTTTATTCCAACTGTCTTGATGTTCTTGCTACACAGACTTCTGTATAGTTGTGTACTAATGTTTATTCTTTAAGCTGGCCTTGTATTATATAAATAGTTGTTTGCACATAACCGTGCTGCAGAAAGTGTTCTGTGGAATAAAGTGTTCAAAAGTGTTTTCCATCCTTGTTTACTTATTCAGTACTGTCAGCCAGAATATCAGGCTTCGTTAGTACTGTACCTCTGTAAGTAGCATTTCATAAGGTTGAGTGCATTCAGAAATAGAATTCAGCCTTCAGATCATGCCCACGTAAAGCATTGGCGTCAGCTATCGCGATTGTAGTCTCACAGATTGTGTAGCACTGCAATTTCATTTAATATGACATGCATCTACAATAAATCTTAGGCATGACACCCGAATGCAAATGCTGCAGCCTTTACTGCGGCCATTCTCAAGACTTCACAAATTCTTTCATTCATTATATTGAGCACTCACTGATAGCATGGCTGTTTCCGTGCACATGCACCTAAAAATTTATGTTGCCATTTTTAGGCGCAATGAATAAATGGGTGACTTACTGATTGGTCATCTCATGCCACCAGCTTATGTAGACCACATTTGGCGTCATTCACATGTCTGGTATAACTAAACTGATATGACATTTAAATTAGACAAGTCAGCATTGACTACTATAAATTTGTTGTATAGCTGAACTGTCAACTTCAAGACAATTTTTATTATAATATAAAGGCATTGCTTTATAAAACAGTTGTTGCTTTACTGCAACGCTGCCCAGATATGTTTTCATGAAACAATTACAGGTAAAATTACAGAAAATGTGTGCGAAACGTTCCAAATAGTATGTGGAACAGTGCTATGCATATCACTAATGGAATTACTGGAGCTATGATCCAGCTAATAAACAAGTGGAACGCTGCTGCGCATAAAACCCAATAAAAATAACCAAAACACTGTTCTATATATTTTATCTGGGGCTCAAGTTACACTTAAGTAAGCGGAACTTTTTGCAAAAAAGTTCCGCTTACTAGCTGGAACTTATCTGGAACCAGATTAAGAGTGCACAGACAAGCTCCGAGCGTGTCTAGACATCATTGAAGCGGGGCCTTGTTCCATCCTGGTACCAAAGAGACCCGGCAGACTTGAAGGTCAACACAATCACCTGTCGCATCGAAGGCGCTACCAGCCGGAAATAACAGCAGGGCCATAATAACAGCAGCGCTACCGGCCATAACAGCAGGGCATCGATGTGTCGTTATTGCAGAGGGCTAGGTTTCAAATGTCAAATCTTGTCATATCAAATGGCGAGCCTGCTTTTGTACGGGGAAAGGATTGCCCATCTCTTCTCCCATTGTTCTCTCCCCTTAAAGCGGCTGCACAAGAGGGCCCCAGCACCACCACAGATGTAGCAGTTAATGGTTCTGTTTTCTACAGAAATGCGCAATGAAACAGCAAACACTACCTCCATGTCCTCACTGCAACAAATATATGCCTTCAAGTGCATCATTCCCTTAATAAAGTGAATAGCTTTCTAAAATCGTTTGGCTATCAAACATTGTCGATGGTTCCTGCACAATTGTTTAGCTAAACAGAACTTGTACCAAAGCACTTTTATGGGACATTACTGAGCTTATTGCTCATATCCCTAAAATGTACATAATGCTTTCTGCCAACTATGGTGCTAAACTATTGGGACAAAACAGGATAGCAAAGGAACTTGAAAGGAAATGGTTAAAGGGGTTGTCATGAGCGAAAGCAGACGACGCTTGGTGTGTACGTGCCTTGCGCCTTGGCGCCGAGAAAACAACCAAGATCGACGCCGAGCTCACGCTCGCGAAGGGGGCTCGAGCGATAAAGAAGGGTCAGGCCGTCCCTTCCTGGTCTCCACTGCGTCTGGATGCCTCTTACACCGCCCCGGAACCCATAGAAACCGACGGCCACAACGGCACGTCACATTTGGCGCCCAACTGCTCGGGGTGAGTTATGAAGACGTTTATTCCTTTTTGATGTGGGGTCGTCGCTCGCTGCGCGTTCCTTTGGTCGAAACATTGACTTTAGGACAGCGTCGGCTCTGTAAACCCAACATGGCGATCGCCCAGTGTTCCATCGATGTGTTCGAACAGTTGGATGACGCCGCCCGGGTGGAAGCCTACAGGACAGCTGTGTCCGAAGCAGGTGCCCTAAGAACCGAAGTGGATCAGCTCTGGCGCGATTGGAAGGACTGAAAATAATGTTTTCGGAGGGACACGACACAGCAAAAGAAGTTGACGCACCAAATCCACCTCTTGACCCGCAGTTTCAGGCAAGTCACGACTTCTTTTGCAACTTACTGGCTCCGATTATTAATATGTGGTTTTTATTGGTGCAAGGACCAGATATGGCCAAAGAGTGCCATGACAAATGGTGATGGTTTTTCAATGTACTATAAATAGAGTGGTATATGAGTTATAAATGGTTGATGTAACTGTGGCTGTAAAAAGGCCTAAAAGCAAGTCACTGGAGTTAGATAATTCTGGTTTAATGGCGCGAAAGCGACAAAGGCTATGCTGCGCCAGTCACAAGACAGTAAAAAACCAATGTTAGGGCAGTAAACGCTGTGTTACTTTATAGTTGGTGTAAATAACCAGTTTCATCTAAAAGTTCAACAACTCGGTGAATGGCACTAGCGGGTCGTCTCCTAATAGTAAGGTGGGGTGTAAAGGTATATGTAAGTTACCTAGGTTGTGTATAAGTTTCTGTCTCTGTGTTTCTGTATGTGGACATGTCATAATAATGTGCATTACTGTAAGTGGTTCATGGCACTTCTCGCAAGTTGGTGGGTTTTCTTTTCGAAGTAGAAAATTGTGTGTTAGATGTGTGTCTCCAATTCAAAGTCGACACAAGATTACCTCATAGAACAGCTCTTGGTGACTGCATGATTTCCACTCGCCAAGCAGGGGTTTAGTCACATGCAACTTATTATTTATGCACGAGTTCCATTACCGTTGCCATCTTGATGCAAGGGCCTTACGAATCGTTTGGATACTGTCTTTGTACGGAAGTGTGTGTGAGTTATGTTTTGTGCACTGCCATGGATGCACATCTATCTGCTGCTTCATCCCCTGGTATCCCAAAATGGCTTGGGACCCAGCAGAATCGTTACAAAAGACCATGTTTAAGATGTCACCAAGTAGGGGTTCGCAGACGGAGTTTAAATTTAAAGCTCTCAGTGCACTTAATGAATCAGTATAAATTATAGCATTTTTCAGCTTCTCTGTGCCCCACAGGGGCGTCTGCGCAAGGAGGTGTTTGGTGAGTTGCGTCACCACGTACCCGAGCACACAAGGGTTGGACCCTCCCACGCTTAACCGCGCGTGCTTAGCCGTGTCCGGGGAAAAGGGGATCCTGGGGGGGCGAGCCAATGCTGAGTGCTTGGACCTTTATGGCCCCTCGGCGGAGGCAACACACCCCTTTGGCCTCGGCTTCACATAGACAGCACCCCCGGGCTGACCCACCTGGGGGAAATCGGTAGTTGCCTTTTCCTGTCTCTCTCTCCCTCCAACTTTCGTCTTTCTCTCTCACTTTCCATCTCTCCTGTCTTCTCTTCGCTTCGTTTTACTTCCAATTTTCCAGGCAGCAAGGGTTAACCTGGTGTAATCTATCCAACCTTGGGTCTATTATATTAGGTATAGTGGCTATGTACAGCTGGCGTCTGCGTCTCCTTCGGGTCTCATAGCGTCCCCTTGTTGGGCTCGGTGGTGGTTGGCCGGCATAGCCTCCAAAATGAACTAATTATCTATGGATGTACTGTTCTTCCCTCGTCTGCCTGATCGCCCTTTAGCAAAAGAGGAATGAATGAATGTGTGTGGTTTAGTGGCGCAAGGGCCAGGTGTGGCCAAAGAGCGCCATGCCAGTGTTTGTTAGTTCGCAGTGAAGTGATGAATTCTGAGAAAATGTGACGGGGCTGTAAAGCGGCCTAAAATAGTCGCTGTAAAGTGCGTAAAATCAACATATAGTAAGATAATGGCCATGACTAGTGACGTGTACTATGAACATAAAAAATGCATTGCTAAAGAATGATAAGATATGCAAGATATGTAAGATATAAAAATTGGCAAGAGACACTTCTACCTGAACATAGCCCTTGAAACACAAGGGCCTGGAGGTATGTGCTATACAGTACTATCACAGCGGCATCCTCTGGAGAGAGGATGCGCTACGAATGTATTGGGCTAATAACATGTAGAACAACTTCGTTCAAGAAAGCGAGGACTGCTTTGGTGTTGATGATGATTATTGTGGTTTATTGGCGCAAGGGCCAGATGTGGCCAAAGAGCACCAAGACGATGGTAGTGGTTTGATAGTGGTACATGAATAGTGAACTATATGAACACTAGATGTGACATGGCTGTAAAGGGGCCTAAAAACAGTCGCTGTAAAGTGCGTAAAATATATACGTAATAAGATTATGGCAATGACTGATTATGTGTACTATGGACATGAACAATGCATTGCGAAGGAATGATACGACTTACAAAATATTAAAGATGCTAGACTTGGCCAGAAGCACAAGTGCCTAAACAGAGCCCTTGAAACACAAGGGCCTGGAGGTATGTGCTATAAAAAGAAAAGAACTATCACAGCAACATCCTCTGGAGAGAGAATGTGCTATGAACTTATTGGGCTAATAACATGTAGCACAACATCTTTCAAGAATGCGAGGACTGCATTGGTGCTAAAAAGCGGTTCTTTACCGAGAAACATAGCGGGATGGAGAGGGACACATTAGCGATATGCTAGCGGAAAATGTTTCTTTCTCTTTCAGCTTCCCGACACTCCAAGAGGACGTGGAGGACGGTGAGCCTCTCGCCACATCTACCACAGGTAGGAGGATCATTACCATTCAATAGAAAATTTTGAGTACCATATGTGTGTCCTATTCTGAGACGACAGAATAGGACATCAGTTCGTCGTGTTTTAGTTGTACAGGGCCAGAACCCTACCTGTGGCTTAATCAAGTGGAGCTTATTTTTGCTTCGGCGTCCCACAAGCGTTGCCAGTGGCTTCGCAGTTTGTTTCGTAGGAAAGGCTTCAGATCTGTGTAGGAAATAGTGGCGGCAGGATTAATAGCTTGCGATGTAGTTGATGTGGCCAACTGGTCTGCTAGCACATTGCCCTCGATGCCTCTATGACCAGGCACCCAGCATATTATCACATGTCTATGAGATTGGTAAATGTCACACAAGAGTGAGTAAAGCTCAAGAAAAATAGGATTCTTATGCTTTTGTAGAGATGTTAGCGCTTTTACAAGACTCAACGAGTCTGAATATTATTGCCTTTTGTAGTTTCAATTTGTCTATATGTTTCACTGCAGAAAGTACTGCGTAGGCTTCTGCTGTGAAGATACTTGTTAGGGGGTTCAATACGTCAGATTTAGAAAAAGAGGGGCCAACAGCCGCATAAGATACGCCAGCATGGGACTTGGATGCGTCGGTGTAGAATTCCGAGCACGAGTACTTCGATTGAAGTTCGCGGAAATGCATTGCAATTTCGAGCTCGGGTGCGTGCTTTGTGACCTCTACAAAGGATAGATCACACTCTATCACCTGCCACTCCCAGGGCGGTGACATCTTAGCTGGAGGCATTAGGCTATGTTCTAGAAGTGGGACATCCATCTCTTCGCTGAGTTCTCTTACACGCAGTGAGGCCGCCTCACAGAGGGTCGATTATAGAAAAGCGTTGCACACTTCAAATCATTAATGGTTACAGAACAAGGATGTTGCCAATCGGAGTGTACTTTGAGAAAATAGGTGAAGCTGATGTATGTTCTCTGGAGATGGAGTGACCACTCATTGGATTCTACGTATAAGCTTTCGACGGGGCTTGTTCTGAATGCGCCAGTGGCCAGGCGGATGCCTAGGTGGTGGACAGGATCTAGCATTTTTAGAGCGCTCGGGGCGGCAGAGTGGTATACTACGGCACCATAGTCCAATCGTGACCGAATGAGACTCTTGTAAAGATTCATTAGACACTTCCTGTAGCTGCCCCAGGATGTGCGAGATAAAAGTTTGATGATACTTGGTGTTTTGTGGCGCAAGGGCCAAGTGTGGCCAAAGAGCGCCAAGACAATGAATGGTATGTTTGCCATGATCAGTGAGTTCCGATGACAGGATGCAATGTGGCTGTAAAGGGGCCTAAGAACAAATCGCGGTATAGAAGCGTAAAACATATATCGAATAGAATTATGGCAGTGACGTGTGGAATGATCTATGGGTAGTGAACGGATTAGAAATGGTCATGGTGCTTAGAGTATTAAGAATATAAAAGTAGCACGACGCCTACCGGAAGCCTTTGTAGACAAAGACCAGGCGGCACGTGCTTTCTTTAAAAAAAAATATACCGCAGCAGCGGCCTCTCCAGAGAGGCCGTGCTACAAGTCACCTGCATATATAACACGAAAGTTAGGTATATCCTTTAAAAACGCGATAACGGATTGGTATTTAAAGAGAGGTTCATTGCCCAAAAACATACATGGGTGTAATGGTAGGTTCTGCCGTAATGATAATGAAAAATGTATTTTCCTCTGAGGCTCCAGTTCAGGGCATTGCAGGAGGACGTGAAGTACACTGAGTGGCTCGCCACATTCATCACAGACAGGCGGATCGCCACCGGACAATAAGTATGCGTGTGTACTGTATGTGTGTCCTATTCTGAGTCTGCAAAGTGTAACTTGTGTGCGGCGTGTCTTCGATTCTGGTGGCCAATGAGCGAGATGAGGCTTGATAGTGTGTAATTTGTTGCTCGTTTCTCTGTCCCACAGACGTTGCCAGTAGGCCCTGACCTTTTTCTTGAGAAAGGGTTTTACGTCCATTACAGGGACAGCTATGGGTGAAGTGGCAGCGTCTGTTTGAACGGATGTGGCTAGCTTGTCGGCCAACTCATTGCCTTCGATCTCGCGGTGCCCTGGCACCCAGCAGAGCACAATTTGCTGTTTCGATACATACGCGGTGCAAATGGTGGAATAAAGAGCTACAATTACGGGGTTTCTGTGCCTTAGAGTTTTTAAACATTTCAATACGCTCAAAGAGTCAGTATAAATGACTGCCTTGGGTATGTCTAACTGTTTGATGTGTTTAACCGCCGCCAGGATGGCGTAGGCCTCCGCTGTAAAGATGGTTGTATTTGGGTGTAGAGCTCCCGCAGCCGAAAAGGATGGACCGACCGCCGCGTAAGACACGCCAGCGAGCGACTTTGAGGCGTCAGTAAAATATTCTGGACAAGAGTACTTGTGCTGCAATTCGAGGAAGTGCATACGGATATGTACGACCGGCGCATGCTTTGTGACCTCAATGAAGGACAGATCACAGTCAATCAGCTGCCACTGCCATGGCGGCAGCTGTACAGGAGGGGGCTTGACATTGTGCTCGTGGAGGGACACATTCATTTCTTCGGCAAGACTTCTTACTCGCAGTGCGTAAGGCCTTCTCACGGAGGGGCGGTTCTGAAAGGTTTGGGCACTGGACAGATCATTTATGGTTGTGTAGGTAGGGTGCGTATTGTTTGAGTTCACTTTTAGGAAATATGCAAAGGATAAGTACGTTCTCTGCAGATGGAGCGACCATTCTCATTTGATTCAGCGTAGAGGCTTTCTACGGGGCTTGTTCTGAACGCACCCGTAGAAAGGCGGATACCCAGATGGTGGACAGGGTCCAACATCTTCAAGGCGCTCAGCGTCGCAGAGTGATATACAATGGAACCGTAGTCTATACGGGATCGGATGAGGCTCTTATAGAGATTCAATAGACATCTTGTGTCACTACCCCACGCAGTGCGAGACAACACTTTCAGTAAGTTCATTGTTTTCAGGCATTTCGCCTTGAGATGTTTTATGTGGTGGGTGAAAGTAAGCTTAGAGTCAAGTATGATGCCTAAAAACTTGCGTTCTTTGTTCATAGGTATTTGTTGTCCATACATTTCGATAGTAGGATCTGCAACGAGACCGCTCTTCCTACTGAAAAGAACACAAGAACTTTTGTGGGGGTTTACTTTGAACCCGTTTTCGTCTGCCCGATGGATCCGATGGATCCTTGCCCTGTTTCAGGATAGGAATTATAATGGCCTCTTTCCAGGCAGACGGTATCTCGCCGGAAGACCATACAGCGTTGTAGAGAGAAAGGAGGGTTTTCTGTGTTTCATGGGGATGATGATGATGTATGGTGTTTAATGGCGCAAGGGCCAAGTATGGCCAAAGAGCGCCATGCCAGTGTTTGTGAGTTTGTAGTGGAGCAATGAATTCTGCGAAGTAGATGAGGCGTGGCTGTAAAGGGGCCTAAAAATAATCGCTGTATAGTGCGTAAAATATACGTGTACTAAAATCATGGCAGTGACTAATGAGGTGTACTATGAAATTGAGAATGCATTGAGAAAGAAGAATACTATATTTAAAATATTTAAAATGCAGTAATTGGCAAGAAGCACTACTGCCTAAACAGAGCCTTGAACCACAAGGGCCTGGAGGCATGTGCTATAAAAAAAACTACTATCACAGCGGCATCCTCAGGAGAGAGGATGCGCTATGAACTAGTTGGGCTAATAACATGCAGGACCACATCGTTCAAAAATTTGGCGACGGCTTTGGCATTAAAAAGCGGTTCTTCACCAAGAAACATAATGGGGTGAAGCGGGACATGATATTGGTACGCTTGTGGAAAATATTTCCTTCTTTCTGTTTCGGCTTCCCGGCACTCCACGAGGACATGGAGGACGGTCAGCCTTTCACCACATCTACCACAGGTTGGTGGTTCGTCACCAGTAAGCAAAAATTGTGGGTGCCATATGTATGTCCTATTCTGAGACGACAGAATAGGACATCAGTTCGTCGTGTTTTCGTTATGGGAGGCCAGAAACCTAACTGTGGTTTAATGAAGTGAAGCTTATTATTTATTTCAGCATCCCACAAGCGTTGCCAGTGGCTTCGCAGTTCCTTTCGCAGGAAAGGCTTCAAATCTGTTGCAGGAACAGCAGTTGTAGGGTTAATAGCCTGAGATGTAACAGATGTGGCCATTTGATCTGCTCGAACATTACCCTCAATGCCTCTATGACCCGGCACCCAGCATATAATTCACGCACCCAGGCGCGTGATTCGGCCAGCCACTTTCGGCTGAGCAAAGTTAAGGCTTTAACGCGCCAAGCAGCGCTATGCGATCGACGGAACGCTGCAAAGTGCACTGCTGGCAAGATGTTTCGTCTAGAGCATCCAACCATATCAATGACTTCATGGGTCAGTATGCTGTAACGTGCGACTTTCAATTCGGTATTTTAAACCCTTAATTGAAGCTACTACGTCAACACAGGGGAAACATTCGGTGCGCGCAAGAAGGGTGAAATATTTACGCTGACCGACTTGTACAGATGAAATAGTATACCAAAAAGCCGTCGTGGAGTTGTGCTCATCTTAACCGATGTAAACAAACTTCTACACAAGTTCGCGCTTTCTTTCTTTGATCTTATATGCAAGACAAAACATCTAAATCCAAACGCCCACCAGAAACGCAGTGTCTATGCGAATGAGGTCATGGACTACACATTTTATAAATCCCTTTAGGGGTATCTGCTTGAAACGGGCCTACACGCTTATATTTAATTTCATTGTGAAGTTATGCCGCGTGGCAACCCAAGTAAATTAAAAAAAAAACGACCGAATGAGCCCACAATACGATATCCTATCTTTCGCAGGCGTATCCTTCCTCTACAAGAACTGTAACGTACGCGCCTGTACGAATATCAAAGTATATTCGGTGCCTCCATGCTGCGGATCACGTGCGGTCACCTTCAAAGAAAAGATGGAGAACAGCGTCATGCAAAGACGCCACAAGAGAAACAGGCAATATTATTTTCGCAAGATTGTGCTATACAAGCGCTGAAGCACCGTTCAAGACCGCGCGTCACCGCGTGATTGTCCAGCGGAATAACGCGGCGAAGGGTCAGCTACGACGCCGGCCACTGCGGTGCCGTCCCGCTGTCTCGCCTGGAAGCGCGTCCTCTACCACAATTTTTTTTTTCACTTTGGTACAACGCAAACTTGCGTTAACGCTCGCCGCCTAGCCTTCCTTATACCCATTGTAACTCGCCAAGGGTCGGTTCTTCCAAGGCAAGTGGTTCTTGAGGGAAAGGGAAAGGTTGGCGCTATCTTCTGCAGCCCTTGAGGGAGCACGGCTCAGCGCCAAGAAGCCCTCGGTGTTGCTTTTTACTTTCTTCTTTCACTCTACTGACCTCCTCTACCTCTTTCCTTCCCATGAGCCCTTTCTTCGATCACAAAACAACTGTAGTGCTGCAACGGGGCAAAGCACACTAAAGGCTGGACTGGCGCTGGCAAAATAACGACTAAAGCGCCGCCGTGTCTCCCTCCGGCGGATTTCCTCAGAAAAAAAGAGCATATCCATGCGCTCTAACCGACCGAGTTTCACTGGCGGAGCCTTGTAGTGGTTACGGAGTTACGGCGACAAGTGCTTCACTAGTTCCGCACAGACTGTCACACAGAACGCTACAGGAGCCAGCCATTTTCTATGCCGGTAGTGGGTTTGGAAACTTTGCTCGCGCTTGTAGATTGTTCCGGATGTTCTGGAGAACGCTTGATTCGGGACGCTGTGCGGACGTGCTTCGCATGGGCTCCGGCCTTGCGACCGTTTTTCGGCGGAACGTGCTCTACTTTGGACTTGCTTTTGGTGCACTCATCTTCAGGAAGTTGCCCTGCACCTGCGGACACCAAAGGTCGGCAAGTTTACCCCCTTTTTAGGCGTCTTACCACGGTTTTTCCACTCAACCCCGCGGCTCCAAGATAGGCCGAGCCGACGCTATCTCTAGGCCTAGCCGACGCCGGCGACGCCGGGCTTCGGGGCCGTGCTTGGGGGTTGTGGGCCTTTGTGAGGCTGAAGATGTTGGAGTACTCGGTTGAGGGAGAGTCTATAACGCCCGAAGAGTTCGAGGCGGGAGAATGGACCTCGGTTTTGAAGGCACAAGACCGATTCAAGAAGTCTCTATACGGCGACAACGCCGAGAGTACGCCTCGCGAGACGCAGGCGGGCAGCGACGGACGCAAGGCGCTCGGAGCGGAGCAAGTCAAGCGGGGGAGAGCGCCGGTGCGGCAGAAACGACGACCGTTTCTGAAGATGCCGGCCAAGGATTTCAAGGTTGTGTGCAGACCCAAGAATTGGGACTTGAGTGTGGTGACACCGAGGGAACTCGGATCTGCAATGAGAGCGGCAGCGAAGCTGACGAGTGCGACTGCAGCGGAAGAGGACCTGGTTCGGGTCAACGAGACGAACAACACGATGACGGTGAGCACGCCGTGTATACATCGCAGTGGGGCATATGCGAGTGTAAAAACGCTTAAGCTGGGCGGTCGCGACCTTCCGGTTTCGGCGTACGTGGCGGCGATGGAGAACTCCGTGCGGGGAGTCATATACAATGCTTACGACGGATGCCCGGTGGAAGAAATTCGGGCAGGATTCCTGAAGAAGAATGAAGGCATGGAAATTCTGGATGCAAGACCTTTGGGCAAGTCGAAGGCGATTCAGATCACGTTTGGGGGGAAACGTGTTCCCTGGCAAGTCACTTACTGGAACTGTCTGTACGCTGTGATTCCGTATAGAGAATTAGTTGAGACCTGCTACAACTGCAGACGAGTGGGACATCGAGCGGACGTTTGCTATCGTCCGCAGACTAATCTATGTCGCCGTTGCGGGAAGGACCATCCTGCACCGCCTGAAGGAGAGTCGCTGACGTGCACACCGGACTGCATTGTGTGCCATGGGGCGCACAACACGGGGAGTCGGAACTGCAAGTTTCGTCTAGCCCGCAAGCAGCCACCGGGTCGGCAGCAGAGCAGTGAAGACAAGAGCCAAGATGGCAAGGAGGAGCAGCGCTCGAGGCCCACGGAGCGGTCATCGAGCGGTGCGAGAGACGGAAACAAGAGCAGGGACCGGTCGGGTTCCTTCCCGCCACTGCCAGGAGCCGGGGCTGGCAAAGCAGGAGGACAAGGTTCCAGTCATGAAAGGAGTGCAAACAGTGCAAACGACACGACAAAAAAGGTGAGCTGGCCAAACACGGGCGCCCCGAATGAGACTGCTCGAGAGAGGGAGCTGAAAAGGCAGGTGCAGCAGCAGGGCGATACTATTAAAAAGATGGAAGCCAGAATGGCAGACATGGAACGCGCGCTTAAAGGCGGCAAAGGACAAGGGGTACTGGCACCGCGGTGATGCAGGCCCCACAAAAAGTGGCGCAGGCCGCGGGTTCTCGCGTGCAGGAGAGCTCAGCTATGGAAGTGGAGAATCGAGGGCCGGTCATGATGATATGTAGTGTTTAATGGCGCAAGGGCCAGCTATGGCCAAAGAGCGCCATGACACATGGTGATGGGTTCTGAATGTATTATAGATGGAGTGGACAGTAGGATGCAAATGGTACATAAAAGGTGGCTGTAAAGAGGCCTAAAACAAATCGCTATAAATCGCGTAAAATATATGAGTGTTAAAATAATGACAAAGACTAATGATGTGAGCTATGAGCGTAAAGGTTTCATTACACAGCGGTGACATAATAAAGTATATGCAATAGCACTATTGCCTCAAGAGGTCCTTGAAATCAAGGACTGAGAGGCACGTGCTGTAAAATGTTTTTCCACTGCAGCTGCAGCCTGCAAGTCGAGGCTGCGCTACAGATACCCTGGCCAGATGACTTGTAACGTGTTTACATCTGCTAAAAACTTTAAGACGGCATTAAAATCAAAAAGCGGCTCATGGCTAAGAAAGAATGCTGGGTGAAGAGGGATGTGCTCACGATACGCGGGATAAAAGTACTTTTTACGCTGAGCTTCTATTTCTGGGCACTGGATAAGAACATGGAGAACTGTAAGTATGTCGCCACACCTATCACATGTCGGAGGATCGCTTCCTGTAAGGCGATACGAGTGTGTTCCATAGGTATGTCCTATCCTTAACCTACAAAGAAGCACTTCCTTGTGTCTTGTTGTTTTCTGAGATATCCATTTCCCAATTCTTGGCTTGGTTACATGTAGCTTATTTGACACTTGATTGTCCCACTGCCTTTGCCAATATTTCCGTAATTCATGGCGCAGGAAGGGCTTTAGGTCAGTGAAAGGGATGGCTATGTTTGTGTTTGTATGTTCAAAAACTACTGAAGTGGCACTTTCGTCTGCAGCTACATTGCCTTTGATACCTCTATGGCCAGGTACCCAGCATATTATGATTACTTGGTTGTCCTTGTAAGCTGAGCATAGCAAGCTGTACAGTTCGTTATAAACTGAGTTCTTGTGTTTTCGTAGACTCATTAGAGCTCTAATGACACTCAATGAGTCTGTGAACACAATTGCTTTTGTAATATTCATTTGTTTTATGTGTTTGACTGCTGAAAGGATTGCGAATGCTTCCGCTGTAAAAATGCTTGTATGCGGATTTAGTGCCCCGGACACTGTAAAAGATGGTCCCAAAGCTGCGTAAGCAACACCAGTAGAAGATTTGGAGGCGTCCGTATAAAATTCACTGCAAGAATACTTCTCCCGAAGTTCAAGAAAATGCGAGTGTATGTGTGGTTCAGGTGCCCATTTTGATATTTCTACAAAAGAGACATCGTACTGGATGGTCTGCCACTCCCAAGGTGGTGGAAGCCTAGTAGAAGCCATCAGGACATTCTCTAGAAGAGAGAGGCCTGTTTCTTCCGACAGGGCTTCCAATCGGAGGGACATAGGAGGCCTAGTGGCTGGGCGGTTACGGAACAGCCTGGCCGTGGACAAGTCCTGAATAATTGAGTGGCATGGGTGGTCTACTGCAGATTTTACCTTCAAGGCATAGGAGAAACTTAAATATGTCCTTTGGAAGAATGAGACCATACGTCTGACTCGACGTACAGGCTTTGTACAGGACTAGTCCTGAAGGCACCTGTAGCAAGGCGGATGCCTAGGTGGTGAATAGGATCCAGCATTTTCAAAACACTAGGCCTCGCAGAATTATAGACTACTGCTCCATAGTCAAGACGCGATAATATAAGACTTTTGTATAACTTTATGAGGCATCTCCTGTCACTTCCCCAGGATGTGCGTGACAAAAGCTTCAGCAGATTCATAGTCTTGAGGCATTTTGCTTTAAGATACTTCAGGTGTGGGACAAAATTTAACTTGCAGTCTAAAATGATACCTAGAAATTTATATTCACGGCTTACAGATAGTCGTTCTCCATTGATATCTATTACCGGGTCCCGCAGTACACCCCTCTTGTTAGAGAAGAGGACACACGTACTTTTTTGAGGGTTTAATTTAAAACCGTTCTCGTCCGCCCACTTAGACAATTTATTTAAGCCAAGCTGTACTTGTCGCTCGCAGATATTTAGATTGCATGATTTGTAACCTATTTGGATGTCATCCACATACACTGAATAAAACATACTACGTGGCATGACAGTATACAGCGAGTTCATTTTGACGATAAATAAAGTACAGCTCAGCACACCACCTTGAGGTACCCCAGCCTCTTGCGTAAATGGACGAGACAAGACGTTACCAACTCTCACACGGAACGTGCGATTGGAGAGGTAACTCTGAATCACAATCAATAAGTTGCCTCGAACTCCCATTCCAGAAAGATCACGGAGGATTCCAAATCGCCAAGTTGTGTCGTATGCCTTTTCCATATCTAAAAATACTGACAAGAAAAACTGTTTGTGCACAAAGGCATCACGAATATTTGTCTCGATGCGGACAAGGTGATCTGTTGTGGATCTACCTTCCCTGAAACCGCACTGTAAGGGATCGAGTATTTTGTTACTTTCAAGAAAATGGATGAGGCGGCGATTGATCATTTTCTCAAAGAGCTTGCATATACAACTTGTCAGAGCTATAGGCCTATAGCTACTGGCCGAAGAAGGGTCCTTGCCATCCTTGAGAATAGGAATTACAATTGCTTCTTTCCATGCATTCGGAATGTAGCCGGCAGAGAACATGGTGTTAAAGAGTGACAATAGTGTTTTGTGGGTTTCAGGGTGTAAGTGTTTTATCATTTCATATAGTATTCTGTCACTTCCTGGAGCAGACGCGTTACCACAATTCAGTGAAGCCTGAAACTCCGCCATGCTAAATGGACGATTGTATGCTGCATTGGCTGTGTCTTTCCAACCCAGAGGCTGTCGCTCTGCTTGTTGCTGATATCTTAGAAATGTATCTGTATAATGGGAGGTACTGGAAATATGCTCGAAATGTGCTCCTAGACAATCAGCCTGGTCCTCAAGAGTGTCTCCTTGTGTGTTTACTACAGGTAGAGGATGAGTTTCGCGGCCTTTTATTTTGTTTACCCTGTTCCAGGCTTTGCGTTCGTCTGTATAAGAATTGATGCTGGATATGTACTTTTCCCAACTTTCTCGTTTAGCGCGGCGGCGTGTTCTTCTACCTTGTGATTTAATCGCCTTGAAGTTAATTAGGTTTTCTGTGGTCGGGGAGTTACGAAGGAGATTCCAGGCCTTGTTTTGCTTTTTCCGGGCTTCCCTACACTCCTCATTCCACCATGGAATACGTCGTTACGAAGGCGACCCATTTGTTTGGGGAATACATACTGATGCAACATCAATAATAAACGCTGTAATGTATGCTACTGCAGCGTCAATATCAAGTGAACAGACATCGTCCCAGGGCAAATGTGTTTCTTCGCGAAACCGCGCCCAGTCAGCTGAGTCGACTTTCCATCGAGGAACGTGTGTAGAGCACTCAGATTGTTTTGTAAGGTTTAGTAGTATGGGGAAGTGATCACTTCCATAAGGGTTATTGATCACATCCCATTTCATATACGGCACAATTGTACTGGACGCTATGCTTAAGTCTATGGAAGAAAATGTTTTGTGTGTAGGGCTGTAGAATGTTGGTTCTTTTTTGTTAAGCAAGCAGGCACTTGAAGAGAGTAGGAAGTTTTCTATTAGTCGTCCTCTCGCATCACAACGAGAGTCGCCCCACAGTGTACTATGTGCGTTTAGATCACCAACGACTATGTAAGGGTGATGGAGTTCATCAATAAAGCTTTGAAATGTTGTTCTAGAGAGTTGATAACCTGGGGGGATGTATACAGACGCGATGGTGACTAGTTTATTGAACAGCACTGCTTCGATAGCAACTGCTTCAAGAGGAGTTTGGAGTTTCAGTTTCCGACATGCAACGCCTCTGTCGGCAATTATAGCTACACCGCCTGACGCTGTAGCAGCATCGTCCCGGTCTTTCCGGAAAAGGGCGTATTGCTGTAGAAAGTTTGTTTGTGTGGGTTTAAGACGTGTCTCCTGAACACACAGCACCTTTGGATTGTATTTGTGTAAAAGTTCTTTGATGTCATCGAGGTTGTGCATTAAGCCTCTCACGTTCCAGTGTAATATTTGTGTATCCATATTGTTTGTGTTTTTGGGCTGTGTGTCAAGAGATGAGTCTAGTTGGCTTACGGAGCCTTTCCAGGCGCCGTAATCCGGGGTTTGTCTTTCTTGGAGCGGTCGCGAGAATCGCGTCGCTCCGGAGGCGCTGGATGCGCCGCCTGGCTTGGGGTTGTGTCCATCGACTCCAAGGAGCCGCTGGACTTCCGCTCAAGCGAGCGGGGTGTTTTCGGGGTGGGCCTTGCCTCGAAAAGCAGGGCCTTGGAGGCCACCAACCCAGAAGTCGATGGGCCTTCCTTAAGAGACGGCGCAGCAGCGCTGGCTGCTGTCGCCTGGGGGGCTGGTGGCACCGCCGCGGCCACACTCTTTGTGGACCGGGCCGATGCCGGAGTCTGCTGCGACGTTGCCCCCCTACGCGCCGCACCAGAATACCCTGTGGAATGAAGAAAAGAGATACGCTTTCGTGCTTCTTGGAATGAAATGTTTTCTTTTACTTTGAGTGTTATTATATCCTTCTCTTTCTGCCACGTAGGGCACGCTCTAGAGTAAGCTGCATGTCCACCGTCACAGTTCGAACAGTGGAGTGTGCCATCACAGTCATCTGAGGGGTGACCATGGTCACCACACTTCGCACAGGTTTGTCTGCCTCGGCAGCTTTGTGAACCGTGGCCATACCTCTGACACTTGAAACACCTTCTAGGGTTCGGGATATATGGTCGGACTCGGACTTTCGTGTATCCTGTTTCTAACGTTTCTGGCAGCACACTGGACGCAAAGGTGACGATCAGATGTTTAGTTGGAATTTCTTTGTTTTCCCGTTTGATTATTATTCTCTTCACTATGGTAACATTCTGCTCCTTCCAGCCCTCTAGGAGCTCTTCCTCGGTCAGGTACAGCAGATCATCGTCGGAAATCACTCCTCTGCTTGTGTTCATGGATCGATGTGGGGTCACTGTGAGGTTCACACCACCGAGTGAGACCAGATTTGCGAGTTTGTCATGTTGTTGTTTGTCGCGGACCTCAAGAAGGAGGTCACCGCTCGCCATCTTTGTAACTTTGTAGCCGGGACCAATTGTTTCGGTGAGATTTTTTGCAACAGTGAAAGGTGAAATCATTCTTACGGTCTTTTGAGGGTTTTCACTATGAATGACATGGAATCGTGGAAAGGTTTCTTTGCGTTGAAAGAAAAATTGAGCTGTTTCTTCGGTGCGCCCTCTTTTTGAAAGAGGACGATCAGGTAGTTTAGGGAATGATGAGAATGCCATACAGGTTTCTTGATTTCGGCAGCGATGGTAGCCGCCCACCATGGAGCCCAACAAGGGGACGGTACAAGGTTTGAAGATTACCTGCACACGCCAGCTATACACCGCCACTATAACCTAATATATATATCCAAGGCTGGATATAATACACAAGGTTAACCCTTGCCGCCCAGAAATTCGGAAGTGAGAAGAAGTGACTAGAAGACAGGACAGATGGTAAAAGTGAGAGAGAAAGACAAAAGATTGAGGAGGGGGACAGGAAAAGGCAACTGCCGATTTCCTCCAGGTGGGTCAGTCTAGAGGTGCCGTCTATGTGAAGCAGAGGCCAAAGAGGTGTGTTGCCTCCGCCGGGGGGCCTTAAAGGTCCAAACACCCGGCATTAGCTCAACCTCCAGGATCCCCCTTTCCCCAGACACGGCAAAGCCACGCACGGCCACGCGTGGGAGGGTCCAACCCCCGTGTGCTCAATCGAGGGCCGGTCAAGAGGCCGCCGCCGGCGGATGAGGGAACTAATGCAAAGAGGGTGGCAGAGACGTCGACGGCGGACACGCCACAGCCGGCGTTTAAAGTGACTAGTCTTAAGGCGGATGTGAGTGCTCTTGTCGATAGAGTAGGGAAACTGGAGGACAGACAGGATAGGTTGGAGGCTCGGGTCGGGAAGATCGAAGCCAGACTAGACAAAATTGAGGAGCGTTTCGACGCCTTCACCAACGAATCTCGGACTTTCCAAACCCAGGTTATGGACATGTTTCGGCAGCTCCATACTTTATTGGAGGCACGACTTCCTGCCGTAGTCGGCCAAGCGCCGATGTTAGTCAACTTAGTGCCTCATCATGGCCCCTCGCCAACAAATTGAGGTTTGGCAGTGGAACTGCAGGGGCTTCCGTCGCAAGCGGGGGAACCTGCAGTTGCACATACAAAATCTGGATAGTAAACCGGACATTATAGCTTTACAAGAGGCTAGTGGCTCGGTGAAATTACCGGGATTTAAGGCATATACACCGCCAGGGATGGATCCAGGGGGTGTATCGAGCGTATTCACAGCCGTGCTAGTCCATCGCAACACCACGGCAATTCAGCATACCATAGATCGCAGCAGGGAGGACTACGTCCTGCTAGAGATTGTGCCCAAACGAAAGGATGATAAGAGTCTCTTTATACTTAATGTTTATAGTTCTCCAAAAGATAAGGGGTTCGGCTTGCCACAGCTCCTAATGAAGACCCAACGGCTAGCGGCTAGAGCTCAGCTTATAGTGGTGGGGGATTTCAATGCGCCGCATCCGGAGTGGGGTTACATCCGAGCCAGCCCAAAGGGCAATCGGCTTTGGCAGGTGGCCCAGGACCTGCGGTGGACGCTCTTGAACAACCCGCAAGATCATACGAGGATAGGCAATAGCGTGAGCATTGATACCTCTCCAGACCTCACATTTCTGAAGGGTATCCGGGCTGCAAAGTGGGTAAACACGGGACAGGCACTGGGGAGTGATCACTATATCCTGTCCACGGTGTTTAGTGCTGCGAAGCATAAAGACAAGGTAAATGGGCCTAGAGTGACGGATTGGGACAGATTTCGGAAAACCAGGGCAGACACCGCGATTGCGGAAATCGAGAACCTGGAAGCATGGGTTGAGGCGCTCAAGCAGGATGTAAAGGGTACCACGGAAGAGGTTCCGATGGAGGAGGAGGGCTATACGGCGGACTCTAGATTGTTACACATGTGGGAAGCGCACGCGAGTCTCTTGAGGAGGTGGAGGAAACAAAAACATAATGGAGTCCTCCGTAGGAGGATGGCCAAGCTAGAACGAGAAATCGAAACTTACACGTTGGACTTGCAGTGCAAGCAGTGGGGACAGATTTGTGATCGGATGAATGGTCAATTCGGATGCAAAAAGACATGGCAGTTGTTGAGGCACCTTTTAGATCCGGCGGTAACTAAGTCGGCGCAAAGGGGACAAATAGCTAGATTAGTGCATCAATATCAAGGCACGATTGCAGAATTTATGCAGGAACTCCGGGATCGTTACATAAACGGTGGGGCAGGCGGTTGCTTGCCGCACTACTCGGGAGAGGAAAATTCGGTACTAGATGAGGACTTTACGGTGGCGGAGGTGGAGTTTGCCCTGGGGCAGCTCCGTACTACGTCGGCCGCGGGTCCGGACGGGGTTACTAATAAAATGCTAAGAAACCTGGATTTCAAGTCGGTGGGAGCGCTCACCGACTTGATGAACAAGTATTGGGTGGCCGGGGAGATCCCGGCACAGTGGAAGCATGCTAGGATTATATTTATTCCTAAGCCAGGGAAGAAGCTCTGTATTGAGAATATGCGCCCCATCTCGCTCACATCCTGCGTGGGCAAACTGATGGAGCACGTGGTCCTCAACAGGCTTCAGGGGTATGCTGAGGACAAGGAGTTTCTGCCTGCAACGATGCTTGGCTTCAGGGCCAATTTGTCTACGCAGGACGTCATGATACAGCTGAAAACGGACGTGATTGATCCTGGGTACGGTACGGGCACCAAGGCTATCTTGGGGCTCGACCTAAATAAAGCTTTTGACAATGTTGCCCATGAGGCAATATTGAGGAACCTATCAGACATAGGACCAGGGGGTAGAACCTTCCGCTACATCAGATCATTTTTGGAGGGCAGGACTGCAGAGATTGTGGTCGGAGAAGCGAAATCGGATTCCTTCACGTTGGGGGCCAGAGGGACACCGCAGGGGTCGGTTCTTTCGCCGTTCCTGTTTAACCTCGCCTTAATTAAGATACCGCCGAAGCTGGAAGAGATATCGGGACTAAAACACACATTCTATGCGGACGATATTACTCTATGGGTTACCAGGGGCAGTGACGGACAACTGGAGGATACACTGCAACGAGCAGTGGATATTGTGGAAAAGCTAGCGGGGGAGGCGGGACTCACGTGCTCTCAGCCCAAGTCCGAGCTTTTTGTGGTTAGGGACAAACCACGAGGACTACATGCGAGGCACTGTGTTCCGCCACCCCCGCTAGAGGTGAAGGTGGGGGGTATGCCGGTCGCTGAGGCCCAAACGATTAGGATTCTAGGTCTGTATCTGCAGACTAACAGGAAGAATAGGGAGGCTTTGGCAAGGCTTAAAAATACGGTCAACGCCACCGTGAGACTAATCAGGAGAATCGCCAATCGCAAAAGAGGGGTGAAGGAAAAGGAATTGTGTAGGCTAGTACAGGCGTTTGTGCTCAGTAGGATAGTTTATGCGACGCCTTATATGAAGTTGGACGCGACGGAAAAAGGCAAGGTGGATGCTATGATTAGGCAGGCGTATAAGGCGGCCCTTGGGCTGTCTAACAATGCGCCTACCGAAAGGCTGCTGAGATTAGGGGTGCATAACACCCTGGAAGAACTACGGGAGGCACACTTGGTGATGCAGCTCGCTAGGCTTTCGAAAACTAAATCGGGCAGGGACATATTAGAGAGGATCGGTATTGGGGTTAAGGCTCCTGTCGGGGACATGAAAACTCAGGTGCGGCGGGAACTCCACAAGACCTTATACATAAAGCCTTTGCCCAAGAATATGCATCCGATACATCATGAGGAACGCAGGAAGGCAAGAGCTAGAGCTTTACATGCTAAGTACGGGAAGTACAACGGGGCAGTCTATGTAGACGTTGCGGAGTACAAGGACAAGGACGCATTTGTGATTGCGGTGGTGGACGGACGGGGACGCTCGATCGCCTCTGGATCGGTCAAAACCCGCTCCTCAGAAACTGCAGAGGAAGCGGCAATAGCGCTAGCTATAGCTAATACTGAATCTGACCTGATTCTCAGCGATTCAAAAACAGCCATCCGAAATTTGGCAAGGGGCAGAATATCTGTCACGGCGGCACAATTGCTGAATAGGGCCACGAGACGAGAGACTAGGGAGGTGGAAATTGTCTGGGTGCCAGCACACTCTGGGAATCCTGGGAACGAGGCGGCTCACATAAATGCTCGAGGTTTCGTCAGCCGAGCAGGTGGGCTGGTCGTTCCAGGGAGGTCCACGAGAGATGGGCTGGTGTCCTTTCACGACATTACAAACCACTATAAGCTGGAGCGGAGGATTTACCCACCCCCAGACAAGAAGATGACTAAGGCGCAGGAATGCATATGGAGAAGGTTGCAGACTAGGTCTTTTCCCAATCCATACGTGTTGAGCAAAATATACCCGGAGGAGATTAAGCCGGAATGCAGATGGTGCCAGGAACTGGCAACCTATGACCACATCATATGGGAATGTAGCATATTGTCGCCACCGGTGGATATTATGCCTGATCCTTCTCTCGAGCAGTGGGAGGCCGTGTTGGCCAGCTCAGACCCGGTCGTACAGACCAGCGTCGTGGAGTGGGCCACCCAGGTCGCCGTCAACCATGGGTTGATGGCCATCTAACACGGAATCGTCCGCACATGCTTTTTGACGAAATAAAGTTTTCTCCATCCATCCATCCGGATGTTCTGGGGCCATCGCTAACAAGTTTGGCTTCGACGCTTAGGACGTTTCATCCTGCGGTCACTTCTCAGAGGTGAGTGGTGAATGTTTGTACTATTTCTTAACTAGCGACAAGGCGGAGAACAAATTGGGATCTCTTGCATGCTTTCCGCCGTTCTCCTCGCTGGCTTTGTGCTCGGTCTTTGTTGTGTGGCTTGAAATTTTCTGCGACCGCCGCGGGATAAAGAGAGTTTCGGCGCGCAGCAGCGGGCCGCATGAATACACGCAGCATCTGTCATGAGCATAATTTCTGTGTCATTTAGCTCTTTTATGTGGCAGATTCTGTCGAGAAATCTCGGAACTTGATCTGACGCTCGTGACGGGGGGGGGGGGGGGGGGGGACACTGTGGGGCAAGGTTCTGACTGGTGTTGTAAAAGTTGTTGTAAAAGTCGCGGTGCGCTTTTTTCGTTGTTGTGTGTACGTCGCATAGACTTTCTCGCGCCTGCGGCGCTCGTGCGGATTCAGTCACGCCGGATTATACCTTTCTCGCGCCTTACGGCACTCTAACTTCGAAATCAGCTAGTAGTGCGTAGCTCTAAGCCCGGTTCACTGAGAGGTCTTTGTAAAACACTGCCTTCTACGCAAGCTTTAATGAATGACATCGTTCGCTTTCATGGATGGCCTGCGTAAGCGAGCCAGTACAATTCACGATGACCTTTCAAATGCCTTTTTTTGCATTCCTTGCTGACCTCGGGAACCTTTCTAGTGTACAGCGGACGCGTACGGAGCGCGCACAGCCACCCTACGGCTTTCTAGTTTGTAGTATCTGTGACAAGCTAGTTGTCGGTGTGGTGGTTTGATGCGTTGTTTGGCGTCTTTGTTTTGTGCGGTGACGTTTGGTATAACTGCTGGTGCAATCTCATCAAAAGTGCCCTCGCACTAATTTATCTGAGAAAAATAATCGAAAGTTAATGATCTTAGCGCGCCATTCCCGAAACATTCAGGTTATATTGAGTGTTCTTATGTAAACATGTTATGGTCCAGTACTGTTAACGTAATAACAAACTTACTGCGATGGTGCCGACAAGACATTTCAATTTTTCCCGCCATGGACTCCGAGATGGACAACGCGATCGTTATCGGACGCCACGATAGTGGGCCTCTTCGATTATCCGTCTCTGACAGTCCCGGACCGTCCGAGAAGCTGCACACGCAACACTCATTGGTTGAAAGCACTGCTTCGGGCAGTCCGTGGCTGTCAGGGACGGATAATCGAAGAGGTCCAGTGGCACAGCATGCGATCTCGCATTAGGGAGAATAGATGCCTCCAAGTGCGTCTACCCACATGTCGAGCTATCCACACACACTATTTATGGGTCGGAGAAATGGGGTGGCTCAGATCACATGTTCTGCTTCTGAAGTTAGCGGTAGCATCACATCAAGAAATTTACATTAAAATATGGGGTACTTCGTCCACATTTCAAATTAAATTTCGAAGTTTTTCATATATTTCGTGCTTTCGTCTCATTCACGCTGTGCTCTATGTAGTATAGAATCGGCGGTGAAAGTAGTTATAAAAAGTTCTTTATGAGCACTTGCAGCATTTTTTTTTCACCTGAAACATTAAGAAAGTAAGCCTGGTTGTATACAGAGAGCATGCAGGTAAATTTCCAATAATTCTGCTCCGTATAATTGCTTACAGGCAATTTGAGAAATACTTCTGCATTTTTGGTTTGCTAATCTCGTCTTACTCCAAGCCATTCTTGAATGGCTGCGAAAAAGAAAAGGCTTAGTGAAATGCTCAGGATTGTAGTCTATTTCCACAAATTAAATGATTTTATGCATGAAAATAAGAGTAAGTTTGTTGCCAAGGGTTTTATAACGAATCAACCTTATTTACATAAATTTATCAGTTTTTTTGTTTTTTTTGTTTTTATAGAACTAATGCAAGCTGATTTGCAGTGCAGGTTCCCCGCGTGTTTGCACGCCATGGCCTGCTCGACATTGTCAGAAGACATAACAGGTGTCCTAAGAGGACGCTGCACAGATTGTGAATGTGGAGGATTTCGGCGAACAGCTCAAATAATCAGCTATGATAAACTACCACCTGGGTGGTGCATCCTCTGCGGCCACTCTCCAGCTGCGCATGGAGCCTTAACCCCCTTCAGTCAGAGAGCTAATGAGAGTAAGGATGGCTGTCACTTGTCTGCACATATTTAGCAAAGTAGCAAATTTATTTGGCCGTTTCGTTTCCTATGGCTCACTTGGTGGTAAAACTATGCAGTGTAGCCTGGTTTCACCATAATTTAAATAAAAGCATTAAAAAATATGCATTCTGAACCTAATGCAAAAAAAATCAAAAGTGAATTCTGCATGCCTTGTACACTGCATTCAACTTCAACCGCATGAACAACTTGCATAAATTTTAAATATTCCGTTTAATGTGCTTTTATTTAATTTCTACCCAGTTCGATGCCTTCTTGTGCATTGTATTTCTGCATGTGTGCCTTGTTTTTTATTCTTGGTAGCCAAGGTGCCTACCTCATTTAGAACTATATTATGCAAGTGCTCTTTAGGGTGCAGATTAGATTAGGCTGACTGCTTTTAACCTGATCAAACTGGATGTGCTATGCAATATCCAGAATGTATTTTAGTATGCACCAGCAATAAATATCAATACCATAGTAGAATTCCAACTTGTATGCTCAGCGCAAAGAGACACCTCGGATGATTTGATGTAGCATCATGTAAAGCATTGCTGAGCTTGTATTAGGTGTATGTGCGATTTAATGAAAATGTGTATCTACACATATATTAAATCTTTTATTAGATTCCACCCGAATGGAGCTGGAAGGACAGCACAACTACAACAAAGGTAATCCAGTTTTTTTTAACACTCTCTTACAAGCTTCTGTCAATAAGCTCACTTTAAAAAGAAATTTTCATTACTGGAAGTAAACATACTTTTGGCTTTAGTGATTTTACACCTAATTGATCAAATGCTTTCTTTCTATTTTTCTTGAATGCGCAGACTGTTGGCTACAGTTTCAAGAGGAAGCTAATATGTTGCCCATGCAAACAAGCCTTCCGGCTTCAACAGACTGTGGTGAAGGCTCCGCAGACGGCCAAGTGAACCGCATGACAACGCAGCACACGAGCAGTGCTCTGCCACCAGAACCAGCTGCTACTCCCATGAGCCCCACAGCTCAGGTAGCTTACCTGTGTAAACACTGCGACTTTTCGTCATATTACTTCAGTCGTTTTGCTAAGCATGTCAAAGAATATCATCCTGGTATTAAGGAATACAGTTGTGCCATTTGTAAGGTAACTTTTGCTGCACTTAGCCGCTACAAGACACACTATGATGAATGCCATGGACCTGCACAGATATCAGAGGAAATTCATGGTCATACTGAATTAAGTGGCCTAGAATCTGGAGAAAGCTATGCAGAGAGCTTAAATATGGATACTTCATTAGAACCGGATGTTCTCGCACTTAGTGATGAGGACAGGATGTCAGATTTGTGCAGGCTGCTTGAGGGCAAACACAGATGTTCAAAAACAGTCGTGGATACTGTTGTGAAAGGTGTATCAAATTTGTTTTATGCGAAAGGCCTGCACTTTGATGTTTTTAATTTAAACAGTGACAAAGCACGAAAACGTTTGTATGAAGCGAATTGCATCTACGTCAAACCCAATGAGATTGTTCTTTCAAATGGTAGTCGGGCATACTATGTACCATTGAAGTCCCTCTTGCAAAATTTATTCCGACATCCTGAAGGAGCAGCTTACCTCCAGCGACGCTTTTCCTTTTGTGAAGATGGTTTTCTCAGAGATATTTGTGATGGCGTCAGGTTTAAGAGTCGTGCTGAGTTTAAGCAGGAGAATGCTTTAGGGGTCATGCTTTACTGTGATGACGTAGAAATTGCTAACCCTTTGGGAATGAAGAGGGGGACATGTGGAAAGCTTACACTGTTTTATGTTACATTTGCAAACTTTCCAGTTTCCAAAAGGTCGCAGCTGAATTCTATCTTCCTTCTTGCTGTTGCAAACTCAAGAGACCTGAAGACATCAGCCACTAAAACTGAACTACTTCAGGATTTTGTCGAAGCCATGAATGAGCTGGCAGGCAGAGGAATTTCGGTCCAAGTGAAGGAAGGAGAGATATGGGCAAAAGGGGGCCTGGTAGCATTTCTGGGTGACAGTCTCGCAAGCAGTGCTATAGCCGGCTTTAAAGAATCTTTTTCACCAAATGTGCGGTATGCATGCCGACGCTGTAAGGCACGCACTTGTGATTTTCCGAATATATTTTTACACTCAGATTGTCCTTTGAGGACAGACAGGGAAATTGAAGCCAAGGTGCAGCAGTTGCTCAGCACAGAAAACAAGGCTGAGCGGAAAGAGGTGTCAGCTTCTTCAGGTATTAAAGGCCCATCTGTGCTTGGTCTAGTTACAGGGTTCTCTTTAACTCGAGACGTGCTCTTTGACCCTATGCATATTCTTCTAGAAGGAATAATACCCAAAGAAATTTCTTTGTTTATGCGTCACCAAATACACACCCTTCGTTCATTTAGTCGAAAAGAACTAAATGATTCCTTAAAGGCATTCAAGTTTCACCATTCAATCCGTACCAGTGAGTACCCACGCATGTTCGATGCGTCATTACAGCTTGTGTCATCAGCAAGTGCAACAGCCATTCTTGTAGTGCACCTCCCGCTTATTTTGAACAACATTGTTTCTGTTAATGTCTTGGGGCCGACATACGAATGCTTGATTCTTATTTGTCAAATTATGCAGCTGATACTTTCTCCAGTTTTGAGCATTGATGCATTGGGTACGCTCGAGTCGCTGATTATCAACCACCAAAAATTGTTCCTCAGCTGTTATGGGGAGCAAGCTTTCACGCCAAAGCTACACATGTTGATTCACATGGTGGACCAGATCAAGGAGTATGGACCAGGCCACCATCATTGGACTATGAGATATGAGGGGAAAAATGCACTGCCTAAGTCCAAAAAGCTCTTCAATTTCAAAAATGTTCCGTTTTCAGTAAGCGAATTTTTCCAGATTAATTTGTCCCATTCAATGTGGCATGGGAACGGAGAAGCAAAAATTACCTTTCTTGATGGCACAAATGAAGACCAAAGCGGCATACCTTACCCTTTGTCGCCTGCCTTCGTTCAAGCAGGCTTACCAGTTTCTTCACTAGATTCTGTTGGCCAATCAGTGCAATCAGTAATGTGTGACAATGTTGTTATTAAGGTGAATGACATTATGATGACTCAGACTGTATCTGGTGATGCCGGCTTTTTGAAAATCACTGTTATTGTCCAGTTTTTGAAACAGGTATTTTTTGTATGCCATGTTATGGTCATGGAAGCTTTTGACACAAATTTGAACTGTTTTGTTTTGAGGGCGACAAACCATGAGTTAGTTGTGTCTAAAAAGAAATTCTTGCTGTCTTGGCCTCTCTATGTATACAAGCACGACAGTGTTTTTTATTGTTTGCCTCGGTATTATTCTTCCTTGCCGTAACTGTTGACCTGCCATTTTTTAGCCAGGATAACACTTTGTACTTAGCTGTCGTTTGGCTCTTCCATCACCTGCTGTAGCTTGCAAGTACCCATGATTTTGTTAAGTGCATTCATATAAGTTACTAGCATAAAATGTGTTTACGTTTCTAATCATTCTAGAAAATGTCGCACGACATTTTAGCTGTGATTATCTCGTTTAGTTTAAGTAACACATTTTTAGCCTAAATAAAATTTGAAATTTCAGCAGTGGCAAGCTTTTTCTATAGCATTCATTTAATAAGGGATATAGGAATGACTGCTCATAAAAGTATTTCTGTTGTCAAACGTCCCTTTTAACATTTTCTTAGGTGTTTTGTCTAAATGAAATAAAATTTATTACTATGAACTTTTATTTCTTTTAATACTTGGTGTCATTCATTGTGTACATTATTCCATCCATAGGAAGCCACCAAGCAGACTTGTCGGAAGTGGGATAAAAACTTTCTTCCCTCTTTCTCTGCATACTTAAATCCACTGCTCCATGGCCAAGAAATGCTTACTATGGCACGCCGCCGCATGACAGCACAGCTAAGAGATGAGGTCATTGAATTCCTTGAGTGAGTAAAATTTGCATGGTCATATCCTGTGAGGCATATTCATAATTAGGACTCTCCCTGAGCATTACGCAAATTCTCTTTCAGAAAGAACAACTTGATTAAAAGTTCTAACTCTGCTGTCAGAAGGTGGAACTACTGTGCCTTTGCAGAAGCTCTAAGTGACGCCTATCCACGAATGGTATGGGAAACAAAAGGAACTGCAGCAGTTCAGCAGCTTGGATGGGTGAGCTTGGTTAAATCATTCCTTATGGTTGGAATGAAAAAGCTTTGGTGGGCCATTTGATTGAAACATCTGCTTGATCACAAAAGCTTGCATGAAGCATAGGAGAGGATCAATTTAATGTTGCGGCGGCTGTATCTCGTTCACCATAAGTTGGCCATAGTTTTGCTGCTTTTGCTACAGTGAGCACCAAGTATATTAAAAACCCCATTTCCGGCTTGTAACCATAGGAAATATACTTTGTTTTGTGGTATTTGTAGAAATCTGGCAGATTTGTGACTTTTTTAGGTTCGTATTTATTACTTGTCCACTTGCAGAGGGAGTTTATGCATTCAGTCAGCAGCACAAGAAAGACAAGAAAATTGCGAATGAAATCCCTTTTGACGCTGACCTCAAACACTTCTGAACAATCAATTGATATCTCGTGCGATGAAGCACAGCGTGAGTTGAAGGTGAGGGTCGCAGTTTTTAGTCAGCCTTGCAGGCCATTTTTATTTGATGCTACAAAAGGCTTCCCATTTTATATTAACACTCAGCACTGCAGATATGTCACTGTTCCACACGTATATTTGCTTGTCTTGCATGTCATTAATTAAATAATGTGACCTAATGAACAGGCAGTTGTTACATAGCCCTTATCTAATATGGCTTATTGGTGCACAGGCGATTTCAGAAAATGCGACAGACCCAGAAAGAATTGATCTCTCCAGAATGAACATGTTGCTGCATGCAACCATTGAAGTACGGAAGAAAAATCCAGTCGAGGAACTCCCTGTATACTTTTTGAATGCAGCTGTGGTAAGCGTATTTACATAAACGAGTAACATTTTGCATGAATGCCTTCACATTTTTTCAATCTGTTTTGCCTGTTGAAGTGGCTATTGAACGAAAATTTTTACGTTGAATTCTTATTAGGCTTTCCAAAAACAGCACGCCGCACGCTTGTCTGCATTTTGTTTGCAATGCAGACAAGTATTTGCAGACAGGTTTGAGAGCAGACATTCTTAGTACATAGTACTTTTGCAAGCACAGTGCATAAAAACTACAAGGAAGGAAACAGCACCAGAACAGACTAAATCCTAATGATTCAGACTATTTTGCAGTAAGCAAGAAAGTAAGAAAATGAATTGAAAGGAACATGTTTTTGTAAAAATATAGATTGTGTTGGAAAAAAAAGGGGCGCCTGAGACATTTCATTACAAAGAATAAAAGCCTCATCATTACAAAAGCACTTTGAAAAGTTCAAATGTGCCCAAAACAAACCAACGTGATCCAAAAAACGTACTGAGTGTTTGTTTAGACTACTTTTAGAAAAAGGCTATGGGCTTAGCGAATGTGGCATTTGAATGATTGCGTATACTGTGTTTTTAGCTTGGCATGGAGGCTGAAGTTAGGTTTGGGGCATCACTGCACGCTATGGAAAGTGAGCTTCATAAAATCCGGGAAAAACTCAACATGGACAGCTTTGTTGATATTGACTGCTATCTGCGTCCTAAAAAAGCAGAATTTGCTTTAATATCTGTGGTGAGTACCTAGGAGGAGACATAAGCAACATTAATTCATTGCATTCAGGTGCCTAATCCTTTCCGTAATTAAAGTTTCTAATCATTAAAACACATTAAAATGACTTTGACACATTAAAAGTACACATTAAAAGGACTTTGACACCGATAAGTTTCATACTGATATTAGCTTAAATATTTTAAAACACCTTAAGGTAAACAGCCCTTTGCAGTACATTAAGTGTTATGGCATATGCAGCCTGCAAGAAATGCAGTAAATTTGACCTAAATAACGAATGCATAACAAGTAACCTCCTTAGTCCTACTTTTTTCGCACATTTTTTTGCATGACCGAATATATTTTATTATTTAAAGGGTAAACGTGTAGAAAGGGCACAAAACTGTGCTTGTTTATATTAATGTGAAAATGCTAAAAAACTTGCATGATAATGATGTACATAGAGGTGAACTAAATAAACTTTTCTTTAGGACCCACATGATGCCAGCAAGCTCCTTCCAGGGCCATGTGTTGTCATGGAACCGGGAGCCGAAAGAATCTTATGCAAGCAACAGACAGTTCATCTTGTGCCTGGATGTTCCGTTGAGCATGCATTAATCCTATGCTTGACTATATATTTCGTACTAGATGTCTCCTATCCACATGCATTCGGACAGACCTTAGGGTTGCTACAAAGCATACTGTTAAAGAGTGAAACATTTCAGGAGTGCTTCATGTCCCAAAAGCTGAAAGGTTTGTTGAAGCAGCTGAAAAGCTACCTGACAAAGACAAGGTAGAAGGCTAGCCAGGTTGCAAACTGAATATGTAGCTAGCTGACTGCTTCAGACAAGCTCTCTTAATGTTTTTTATGTTGCTTGGGTGATATGAGCAGCCAGTGCATGCTGCTCATTTGTATTGGCAATTGACAAATCTGTATAAGTAAAAACTCATTGAACTGAATACTATATGCCAATACTTACTTCTTGTTTATTGTGGTTTTCCTGTTTATTCCAACTGTCTTGATGTTCTTGCTACACAGACTTCTGTATAGTTGTGTACTAATGTTTATTCTTTAAGCTGGCCTTGTATTATATAAATAGTTGTTTGCACATAACCGTGCTGCAGAAAGTGTTCTGTGGAATAAAGTGTTCAAAAGTGTTTTCCATCCTTGTTTACTTATTCAGTACTGTCAGCCAGAATATCAGGCTTCGTTAGTACTGTACCTCTGTAAGTAGCATTTCATAAGGTTGAGTGCATTCAGAAATAGAATTCAGCCTTCAGATCATGCCCACGTAAAGCATTGGCGTCAGCTATCGCGATTGTAGTCTCACAGATTGTGTAGCACTGCAATTTCATTTAATATGACATGCATCTACAATAAATCTTAGGCATGACACCCGAATGCAAATGCTGCAGCCTTTACTGCGGCCATTCTCAAGACTTCACAAATTCTTTCATTCATTATATTGAGCACTCACTGATAGCATGGCTGTTTCCGTGCACATGCACCTAAAAATTTATGTTGCCATTTTTAGGCGCAATGAATAAATGGGTGACTTACTGATTGGTCATCTCATGCCACCAGCTTATGTAGACCACATTTGGCGTCATTCACATGTCTGGTATAACTAAACTGATATGACATTTAAATTAGACAAGTCAGCATTGACTACTATAAATTTGTTGTATAGCTGAACTGTCAACTTCAAGACAATTTTTATTATAATATAAAGGCATTGCTTTATAAAACAGTTGTTGCTTTACTGCAACGCTGCCCAGATATGTTTTCATGAAACAATTACAGGTAAAATTACAGAAAATGTGTGCGAAACGTTCCAAATAGTATGTGGAACAGTGCTATGCATATCACTAATGGAATTACTGGAGCTATGATCCAGCTAATAAACAAGTGGAACGCTGCTGCGCATAAAACCCAATAAAAATAACCAAAACACTGTTCCATATATTTTATCTGGGGCGCAAGTTACACTTAAGTAAGCGGAACTTTTTTGCAAAAAAGTTCCGCTTACTAGCTGGAACTTATCTGGAACCAGATTAAGAGTGCACAGACAAGCTCCGAGCGTGTCTAGACATCATTGAAGCGGGGCCTTGTTCCATCCTGGTACCAAAGAGACCCGGCAGACTTGAAGGTCAACACAATCACCTGTCGCATCGAAGGCGCTACCAGCCGGAAATAACAGCAGGGCCATAATAACAGCAGCGCTACCGGCCATAACAGCAGGGCATCGATGTGTCGTTATTGCAGAGGGCTAGGTTTCAAATGTCAAATCTTGTCATATCAAATGGCGAGCCTGCTTTTGTACGGGGAAAGGATTGCCCATCTCTTCTCCCATTGTTCTCTCCCCTTAAAGCGGCTGCACAAGAGGGCCCCAGCACCACCACAGATGTAGCAGTTAATGGTTCTGTTTTCTACAGAAATGCGCAATGAAACAGCAAACACTACCTCCATGTCCTCACTGCAACAAATATATGCCTTCAAGTGCATCATTCCCTTAATAAAGTGAATAGCTTTCTAAAATCGTTTGGCTATCAAACATTGTCGATGGTTCCTGCACAATTGTTTAGCTAAACAGAACTTGTACCAAAGCACTTTTATGGGACATTACTGAGCTTATTGCTCATATCCCTAAAATGTACATAATGCTTTCTGCCAACTATGGTGCTAAACTATTGGGACAAAACAGGATAGCAAAGGAACTTGAAAGGAAATGGTTAAAGGGGTTGTCATGAGCGAAAGCAGACGACGCTTGGTGTGTACGTGCCTTGCGCCTTGGCGCCGAGAAAACAACCAAGATCGACGCCGAGCTCACGCTCGCGAAGGGGGCTCGAGCGATAAAGAAGGGTCAGGCCGTCCCTTCCTGGTCTCCACTGCGTCTGGATGCCTCTTACACCGCCCCGGAACCCATAGAAACCGACGGCCACAACGGCACGTCACATTTGGCGCCCAACTGCTCGGGGTGAGTTATGAAGACGTTTATTCCTTTTTGATGTGGGGTCGTCGCTCGCTGCGCGTTCCTTTGGTCGAAACATTGACTTTAGGACAGCGTCGGCTCTGTAAACCCAACATGGCGATCGCCCAGTGTTCCATCGATGTGTTCGAACAGTTGGATGACGCCGCCCGGGTGGAAGCCTACAGGACAGCTGTGTCCGAAGCAGGTGCCCTAAGAACCGAAGTGGATCAGCTCTGGCGCGATTGGAAGGACTGAAAATAATGTTTTCGGAGGGACACGACACAGCAAAAGAAGTTGACGCACCAAATCCACCTCTTGACCCGCAGTTTCAGGCAAGTCACGACTTCTTTTGCAACTTACTGGCTCCGATTATTAATATGTGGTTTTTATTGGTGCAAGGACCAGATATGGCCAAAGAGTGCCATGACAAATGGTGATGGTTTTTCAATGTACTATAAATAGAGTGGTATATGAGTTATAAATGGTTGATGTAACTGTGGCTGTAAAAAGGCCTAAAAGCAAGTCACTGGAGTTAGATAATTCTGGTTAATGGCGCGAAAGCGACAAAGGCTATGCTGCGCCAGTCACAAGACAGTAAAAAACCAATGTTAGGGCAGTAAACGCTGTGTTACTTTATAGTTGGTGTAAATAACCAGTTTCATCTAAAAGTTCAACAACTCGGTGAATGGCACTAGCGGGTCGTCTCCTAATAGTAAGGTGGGGTGTAAAGGTATATGTAAGTTACCTAGGTTGTGTATAAGTTTCTGTCTCTGTGTTTCTGTATGTGGACATGTCATAATAATGTGTATTACTGTAAGTGGTTCATGGCACTTCTCGCAAGTTGGTGGGTTTTCTTTTCGAAGTAGAAAATTGTGTGTTAGATGTGTGTCTCCAATTCAAAGTCGACACAAGATTACCTCATAGAACAGCTCTTGGTGACTGCATGATTTCCACTCGCCAAGCAGGGGTTTAGTCACATGCAACTTATTATTTATGCACGAGTTCCATTACCGTTGCCATCTTGATGCAAGGGCCTTACGAATCGTTTGGATACTGTCTTTGTACGGAAGTGTGTGTGAGTTATGTTTTGTGCACTGCCATGGATGCACATCTATCTGCTGCTTCATCCCCTGGTATCCCAAAATGGCTTGGGACCCAGCAGAATCGTTACAAAAGACCATGTTTAAGATGTCACCAAGTAGGGGTTCGCAGACGGAGTTTAAATTTAAAGCTCTCAGTGCACTTAATGAATCAGTATAAATTATAGCATTTTTCAGCTTCTCTGTGCCCCACAGGGGCGTCCTGCGCAAGGAGGTGTTTGGTGAGTTGCGTCACCACGTACCCGAGCACACAAGGGTTGGACCCTCCCACGCTTAACCGCGCGTGCTTAGCCGTGTCCGGGGAAAAGGGGATCCTGGGGGGGCGAGCCAATGCTGAGTGCTTGGACCTTTATGGCCCCTCGGCGGAGGCAACACACCCCTTTGGCCTCGGCTTCACATAGACAGCACCCCCGGGCTGACCCACCTGGGGGAAATCGGTAGTTGCCTTTTCCTGTCTCTCTCTCCCTCCAACTTTCGTCTTTCTCTCTCACTTTCCATCTCTCCTGTCTTCTCTTCGCTTCGTTTTACTTCCAATTTTCCAGGCAGCAAGGGTTAACCTGGTGTAATCTATCCAACCTTGGGTCTATTATATTAGGTATAGTGGCTATGTACAGCTGGCGTCTGCGTCTCCTTCGGTCTCATAGCGTCCCCTTGTTGGGCTCGGTGGTGGTTGGCCGGCATAGCCTCCAAAATGAACTAATTATCTATGGATGTACTGTTCTTCCCTCGTCTGCCTGATCGCCCTTTAGCAAAAGAGGAATGAATGAATGTGTGTGGTTTAGTGGCGCAAGGGCCAGGTGTGGCCAAAGAGCGCCATGCCAGTGTTTGTTAGTTCGCAGTGAAGTGATGAATTCTGAGAAAATGTGACGGGGCTGTAAGCGGCCTAAAATAGTCGCTGTAAAGTGCGTAAAATCAACATATAGTAAGATAATGGCCATGACTAGTGACGTGTACTATGACATAAAAAATGCATTGCTAAGAATGATAAGATATGCAAGATATGTAAGATATAAAATTGGCAAGAGACACTTCTACCTGAACATAGCCCTTGAAACACAAGGGCCTGGAGGTATGTGCTATACAGTACTATCACAGCGGCATCCTCTGGAGAGAGGATGCGCTACGAATGTATTGGGCTAATAACATGTAGAACAACTTCGTTCAAGAAAGCGAGGACTGCTTTGGTGTTGATGATGATTATTGTGGTTTATTGGCGCAAGGGCCAGATGTGGCCAAAGAGCACCAAGACGATGGTAGTGGTTTTGATAGTGGTACATGAATAGTGAACTATATGAACACTAGATGTGACATGGCTGTAAAGGGGCCTAAAAACAGTCCGCTGTAAAGTGCGTAAAATATATACGTAATAAGATTATTGGCAATGACTGATTATGTGTACTATGGACATGAACAATGCATTGCGAAGGAATGATACGACTTACAAAATATTAAAGATGCTAGACTTGGCCAGAAGCACAAGTGCCTAAACAGAGCCCTTGAAACACAAGGGCCTGGAGGTATGTGCTATAAAAAGAAAAGAACTATCACAGCAACATCCTCTGGAGAGAGAATGTGCTATGAACTTATTGGGCTAATAACATGTAGCACAACATCTTTCAAGAATGCGAGGACTGCATTGGTGCTAAAAAGCGGTTCTTTACCGAGAAACATAGCGGGATGGAGAGGGACACATTAGCGATATGCTAGCGGAAAATGTTTCTTTCTCTTTCAGCTTCCCGACACTCCAAGAGGACGTGGAGCACGGTGAGCCTCTCGCCACATCTACCACAGGTAGGAGGATCATTACCATTCAATAGAAAATTTTGAGTACCATATGTGTGTCCTATTCTGAGACGACAGAATAGGACATCAGTTCGTCGTGTTTAGTTGTACAGGGCCAGAACCCTACATGTGGCTTAATCAAGTGGAGCTTATTTTTGCTTCGGCGTCCCACAAGCGTTGCCAGTGGCTTCGCAGTTTGTTTCGTAGGAAAGGCTTCAGATCTGTGTAGGAAATAGTGGCGGCAGATTAATAGCTTGCGATGTAGTTGATGTGGCCAACTGGTCTGCTAGCAACATTGCCCTCGATGCCTCTATGACCAGGCACCCAGCATATTATCACATGTCTATGAGATTGGTAAATGTCACACCAAGAGTGAGTAAAGCTCAAGAAAAATAGGATTCTTATGCTTTTGTAGAGATGTAGCGCTTTTACAAGACTCAACGAGTCCTGAATATTATTGCCCTTTGTAGTTTCAATTTGTCTATATGTTTCACTGCAGAAAGTACTGCGTAGGCTTCTGCTGTGAAGATACTTGTTAGGGGGTTCAATACGTCAGATTAGAAAAAGAGGGGCCACCAGCCGCATAAGATACGCCAGCATGGGGACTTGGATGCGTCGGTGTAGAATTCCGAGCACGAGTACTTCGATTGAAGTTCGCGGAAATGCATTGCAATTTCGAGCTCGGGTGCGTGCTTTGTGACCTCTAACAAAGGATAGATCACACTCTATCACCTGCCACTCCCAGGGCGGGTGACATCTTAGCTGGAGGCATTAGGCTAGTTCTAGAAGTGGGACATCCATCTCTTCGCTGAGTTCTCTTACACGCAGTGAGGCCGCCTCACAGAGGGTCGATTATAGAAAAGCGTTGCACACTTCAAATCATTATGGTTACAGAACAAGGATGTTGCCAATCGGAGTGTACTTTGAGAAAATAGGTGAAGCTGATGTATGTTCTCTGGAGATGGAGTGACCACTCATTGGATTCTACGTATAAGCTTTCGACGGGGCTTGTTCTGAATGCGCCAGTGGCCAGGCGGATGCCTAGGTGGTGGACAGGATCTAGCATTTTTAGAGCGCTCGGGGCGGCAGAGTGGTATACTACGGCCCATAGTCCAATCGTGACCGAATGAGACTCTTGTAAAGATTAATTAGACACTTCCTTAGCTGCCCAGGATGTGCGAGATAAAAGTTTGCTGATACTTGGTGTTTTGTGGCGCAAGGGCCAAGTGTGGCCAAAGAGCGCCAAGACAATGAAGGTATGTTTGCCATGATCAGTGAGTTCCGATGACAGGATGCAATGTGGCTGTAAAGGGGCTAAGAACAAATCGCGGTATAGAAGCGTAAAAACATATATCGAATAGAATTAGGCAGTGACGTGTGGAATGATCTATGGGTAGTGAACGGATTAGAAATGGTCATGGTGCTTGAGTATTAAGAATATAAAGTAGCACGACGCCTACCGGAAGCCTTTGTAGACAAAGACCAGGCGGCACGTGCTTTCTTTAAAAAAAAATATACGCAGCAGCGGCCTCTCCAGAGAGGCCGTGCTACAAGTCACCGCATATATAAAAAGAAAAGTAGGTATATCCTTTAAAAACGCGATAACGGATTGGTATTTAAAGAGAGTTCATTGCCAAAAACATACATGGGGTAATGGTAGGTTCTGCCGTAATGATAATGAAAAATGTATTTTCCTCTGAGGCTCCAGTTCAGGGCATTGCAGGAGGACGTGAAGTACACTGAGTGGCTCGCCACATTCATCCAGACAGGCGGATCGCCACCGGACAATAAGTATGCGTGTGTACTGTATGTGTGTCCTTGAGTCTGCAAAGTGTAACTTGTGTGCGGGTGTCTTCGATTCTGGTGGCCAATGAGCGAGATGAGGCTTGATAGTGTGTAATTTGTTGCTCGTTTCTCTGTCCCACAGACGTTGCAGTAGGCCCTGACTTTTTCTTGAGAAAGGGTTTACGTCCATTACAGGGACAGCTATGGGTGAAGTGGCAGCGTCTTTGAACGGATGTGGCTAGCTTGTCGGCCAACTCATTGCCTTCGATCTCGCGGTGCCCTGGCACCCAGCAGAGCACAATTTGCTGTTTCGATACATACGCGGGCAAATGGTGGAATAAAGAGCTACAATTACGGGGTTTCTGTGCCTTAGAGTTTTTAAACATTTCAATACGCTCAAAGAGTCAGTATAAATGACTGCTTGGGTATGGTCTAACTGTTTGATGTTTAACCGCCGCCAGGATGGCGTAGGCCTCCGCTGTAAAGATGGTTGTTTGGGTGTAGAGCTCCCGCAGCCGAAAAGGATGGACGACCGCCGCGTAAGACACGCCAGCGAGCGACTTTGAGGCGTCATTAAAATATTCTGGACAAGAGACTTGTGCTGCAATTCGAGGAAGTGCATACGGATATGTACGACGGGCGCATGCTTGTGACCTCAATGAAGGACAGATCACAGTCAATCAGCTGCCACTGCCATGGCGGCAGCTGTACAGGAGGGGGCTTGACATTGTGTCGTGGAGGGACACATTCATTCTTCGGCAAGACTTCTTACTCGCAGTGCGTAAGGCTTCTCACGGAGGGGCGGTTCTGAAAGGTTTGGGCACTGGACAGATCATTTATTTGTGTAGGTAGGGTGCGTATTGTTTGAGTTCACTTTTAGGAAATATGCAAAGGAATACGTTCTCTGCAGATGGAGCGGACCATTTCATTGATTCAGCGTAGAGGCTTTCTACGGGGCTTGTTTGAACGCACCCGTAGAAAGGCGGATACCCAGATGGTGGACAGGGTCAACATCTTCAAGGCGCTCAGCGTCGCAGAGTGATATACAATGGAACCGTAGTCTATACGGGATCGGATGAGGCTCTTATAGAGATTCAATAGACATCTTGTGTCACTACCCACGCAGTGCGAGACAACACTTTCAGTAAGTTCATTGTTTTCAGGCATTTCGCCTTGAGAGTGTTTATGTGGTGGGTGAAAGTAAGCTTAGAGTCAAGTATGATGCCTAAAAACTTGCGTTCTTTGTTCATAGGTATTTGTTGTCCATACATTTCGATAGTGGATCTGCAACGAGACCGCTCTTCCTACTGAAAAGAACACAAGAACTTGTGGGGGTTTACTTTGAACCCGTTTTCGTCTGCCCGATGGATCCGATGGATCCTTGCCCTGTTTCAGGATAGGAATTATAATGGCCTCTTTCCAGGAAGACGGTATCTCGCCGGAAGAACATAAGCGTTGTAGAGAGAAAGGGGGTTTTCTGTGTTTCATGGGGATGATGATGATGTATGGTGTTTAATGGCGCAAGGGCCAAGTATGGCCAAAGAGCGCCATGCCAGTGTTTGTGGTTGTAGTGGAGCAATGAATTCTGCGAAGTAGATGAGGCGTGGCTGTAAAGGGGCCTAAAAATAATCGCTGTATAGTGCGTAAAATATACGTGTACTAAAATCATGGCAGTGACTAATGAGGTGTACTATGAAATGAGAATGCATTGAGAAAGAAGAATACTTATTTAAAATATTTAAAATGCAGTAATTGGCAAGAAGCACTACTGCCTAAACAGAGCCTTGAACCACAAGGGCCTGGAGGCATGTGCTATAAAAAAAATACTATCACAGCGGCATCCTAGGAGAGAGGATGCGCTATGAACTAGTTGGGCTAATAACATGCAGGACCAATCGTTCAAAAATTTGGCGACGGCTTTGGCATTAAAAAGCGGTTCTTCACCAAGAAACATAATGGGTTGAAGCGGGACATGATATTGGTACGCTTGTGGAAAATATTTCCTTCTTTCTGTTTCGGCTTCCCGGCACTCCACGAGGACATGGAGGGACGGTCAGCCTTTCACAAATCTACCAAGGTTGGGGGTTCGTCACCAGTAAGCAAAAAATTGTGGGTGCCATATGTATGTCCTATTCTGAGACGACAGAATAGGACATCAGTTCGTCGTGTTTTCGTTATGGGAGGCCAGAAACCTAAGTGGTTTAATGAAGTGAAGCTTATTATTTATTTCAGCATCCCACAAGCGTTGCCAGTGGCTTCGCAGTTCCTTTCGCAGGAAAGGCTTCAAATCTGTTGCAGGAAACAGCAGTTGTAG